>NW_027172689.1:0-78202 GCF_018151085.1 Drosophila tropicalis | reverse complement strand
CCATAGTAACAGATTTGTATCCATCAAGCTATGTTCATAAATCATAGCATACTTTTTAGGGTCTAGCTTTTTGAAAAATCAAATGGCTACACTTTATTTTCATTTAAAGGATAAAAGCACTAACATTGATGAAATCTAATACGGTACAGGTAAAAAAACAAATGTAAAAGAAAGTTTGAGTTTCCTATGCGCCTTTTTTAAGCTGACAATTAATTCTGTATCGAAAATCTGAGTTTTAGTAATTTACTTCATGCAAAATGAAGAGCAAAAATTTTAAATTTTGTTCGTAAAACTGAGCTAAACTAACTAGGCTGATATGCCAAGCTTCACAGCCTAAGTGAGTAATTTAAAAATCTTTAGGAATTTAAAATTTCTATTGGATTTTGTTGTTTGCTCCTATCAATATTGATTATCTTTTGTTTGGTATCACTAATCAGGTTCATTACGAATCTTTCCTAAAAAATATTTATTTTGGCGTTACACAATCAACTTTGTAGGGTATTATAGCAACCTACAATCTACTTGACTTGCTTTTACCTTTTACATATTTATTTTGATTTTATAACCAAATAATTTGTGTAATTGGAAACATAAATTGGTAGCGATTGCGCGAGATTAAGTTTGTTTCCTCATTTTTTTTGGTTTGTTTGTTACTTTGAATCCGCTAATAAATGAAATGCTTGCGTGCTTGAGTTGAACGCTATTAATTTTCCTTGAAAATCGATTTTTTCCTAATTGGCAATGTCAAAACACAGAATATTTTTAATTTGACAAACACTCTTACATAAAGTAACTTTAAACTGTCTACTTACAATCAATTCTGTGACATTGTAAAATCAGATCAAAATGTTTACATACCTGTAAATAGATAGAAAAGAAATGTTTGATTAATTTCCAATTTGCCAAATTCAATTTTCACTTTTTGTTTAGCTTGGGGGTAAATAGTTCTTTAGTTAACAAGCTTGACATAAAAGCCTTGCTCTCTAGTAACTTTCTCTTCGTTGCTTCGTGTCCTTCTTACAGTTCACTTAGTCCCAGTATAGCCTGAGGACATTTATTGAGTCAATGGCAAAAAACCTGGCAGCACCATTTTGAGCTAAGCCAATAAGCGTTTGAGAAAAAAGCCAGCATACAGCGAGCATTCGAGTGCAAAGAATATTACAGAGTACCTAGCCCAATGAAAGAGGAGGAGGTAAAAGATGGAGAAGATGGAAAATGCCAAGCCCTGCATTACCTACATCCTTTGTGCTTACACACGGACATACGTACATATAGCTTGTTGCACTTTCTCCTAGCTCTCCTGCGAATTTATTCCAAGTCGGCGAAGGCGGCCTTCATCTGTCGTCACGTTTTAGCGCTTTAGTAGCTGCAATTTGTCGGTGCACAAAGTGCACACATGCATAAGCAAATAACTTGTTACGGTTAAGGCAAATGAATGCCAATTTACGAGACATTCACTGAAAATGTGAACGGGCGAAAATGCAGCTGGCAAATAATGCTGAATGAAACAAGTTTGGGTTAACTTTTTTCGACACCCCGCCCGAAATTGCATTAGTCAGAGCCAATTTCATCACTGTTGAGGGGTGAACATTCAATAGAATACTTTTAGCCCAATGGAATGCCTAAAGCAAGCGGAGTTAAAACGATGTTGAAATTGAGTCATTAAAATGTAATTGATATGTAAATGGATTAGAATCAAAAAATTACTTTGGAAATCAAATTTAATTGAGGTAAATAAAGTTGTGTGTTGTTGTAATAAAATTTATAATAATTCAGCATTAAATTCAATACAATCGACAAACATTCCGGATGAATTCTTGATATTAGGTGGCTGCCTCATTACCTTACAGATTGATGGTTGTTCAAAAAGGAAATTATTTTTATCCTGTATACTAAAAACTTAAGGGTCAGAAGACGTAACTTTATCTGTTTAAATAATAAAGTGCAGTGGAATGCCGCAATTAAATAAATATTGATGAGCATACTGCAAAAAAAAAACAGTTCATGCCAAAAAGAATTTAATTTTAAAAATATGCAACAGCTTTTAGTTTGCCTTCCGTCTCGTTTAGGAGTATGAGAAAGAACAATGGAAAAGCCAATAACAAATGCCTTTTAGTTTCCCCCACAAAACTGCTACAGCACAACGAAGCAGCAGGTGCAACAGTGGAAAACAGGAAAGTTTTTCATAACACCATTTTTCTCGCTGTTGTCTGGACCCTACGAAACGAAAGCAACAATTAGTACAGCTTCAAATTGAAAGCTTTTCCAAGAGGGCCAAAGAACTACACACACACACAAAAAAAACCCAAAAAAAAAAAAAACAATTGTGGAAAATATTTCGAACCTTTTGTCATGTGACTTTTGACCGGGCCAATATTTTGAGCTTTAGCAAAATGAACAATAAACATTTTTAGGGCTTTTGTTTGCTTTTGAGTGGAAGTTGGCTAGCAATTCCGGAGAAAAAGTAGAGGCAGAAAGACCTAAATGGTATGAACGTGTGAAAGGGTCGGCGCATTATAAAACAATTTGTTTTGCTGACACCCCGAACAACAGAAACATCAACGACTGACCACAGTAAGAACACCAGTGGCATCAGCAGAACCCACACTGACCCAAAATGCTGACCCCCACCTGAACCCTTTTGGCCGGCCATTTGGCCATTGTTTGCTCATTGTGTGAGGGCAGAGGCAGGATTTACTTCCGTATTGTGTTCACTCTGCTTTTTGTTTTAGGGCTTTACTTTGACGAACAAATGAACAAAGCACTTAAACATCCTACTGTCAGAATTATGGTATGGTGGTAAAAAATGCGAATGAAACGAAGTAAAATTTACGCTCTTCCCAAAATTCTATATATTAGGTGGTACTTTGACGAACCAAATGAACCTGTACCTGCACCTGTCACATTTGTCATTATTATTGTTTATGTTTTCTAAGAGGTAACAAACAATCGAAATATAGACAGATAGGACTTTAAAGAAAGACTATTCGAAAAACTCTTATAAAGAAGTCGATTCTGCCCAAATTAGGTTTTAACAAATACAAAACGTTGCTGTGGGATAAATGACTCTACACCGAAAACTTAAAGCAATTGTATTACGAAACCTTATAGAAAAAGTATATAGGCTAAGAAAAAGTAAGAATGATTTTGTAGTGTAATCTTTTTAGGAAGAAAGTCAAATAGCAGAGGGAGGGTCATAAAGTAAACAAATGCTTCACTATGCCTAAAGACTACATTTTAATTTGTAAGTTTCTTATAAGAATTCGCAATCTTCAAAAGACAAATAGATTTAAATTGGTTTATGTTTTCTGTATTTAAGCACTTTGTCAATCTTCTTCGTAAGGGTAAACTGGAATCATTCAATACGCAATGTTAGATACAGCTCAAGACAATTGAGATCTGCACTTCAATAATATTACACATAAAAAAGTGTCAGTTTAAGTGAAATGTCAAGTTAATTATCCACTTCGTTTTATGTTATAGCTCAAATAGTGTGTGAGTTCTTAATTAGAAACATCACCAAGCATTGTTGACATTTTCGTGTACTGCACTAGTAAACAGGAGTGGTCCAGCTGTGCTTATTAACACCTAATCAGATAAGAAATTAGTGAATGACTAGTTAATGCGACAATGCTATTCCCATTTAGGAACTTTGTTAAGGGTCCTAATTGAGGTCACACTTAACAATTAGTTTGACCAATTTAGGTTAACTGATTGATTCCTTAATTTCTGACCATCGCATGTGGTTAAGTTGCAAGCATTTGGAAGCACTTTCAACTCGTTTTCATTTATTTTGTTTTTTCTATATCAATCTAGAAAAACTTAAAATGTATGCAATAAATTAGAAAGTTTTGCAAGAGATTATTTTGTTTAGTTTGTTGCTATTAGATAAAGTAAACTTTTTCTGACATTTTCCAGCATTTTGCCTGCATTGCATATGTAAATGAAGTTGGGAAAAATGTTAAGCTGAAAATGATTTTCATTAAAAGTTCTTAATCTGAAAGTTAGTCTCAAGTATTTTCATATGCACATGCCACGCCTCTTACTGTTGCAATACAAAGCTCAACGCCCACGAAACATGCAAACATTGTTATTATTAAGTAATTTTTTCACATTTTTAAGAGAGCACTCTTACCACTTTGCCCCTACCCTTGCCTTGCCACTCTCGACTTGCACTTGAATTGTTGTTGCGGTTTTAGACGACAACATGTCGCACAATTTCACGTTGCATGCAACAGAAGGCATGCAGGAGAAAATGAGAGAGTAACGTCATTCTTTTGCCTTCTTCTTCTGGCTGTCTTGCTGTCTCATTTTGTCCTTTCAACAGCTCAACACTTTTGACTTTTAATATGCAAAACCTCCCACGAAATTATTTTGTTGAGTGTTGCTTTGTTTGACGAGCCACGCCTTGAAACGCCCCTACCATTTGCTTTCGCTATAAATTTTCCTTTTTTCTCTCTCTCAACAAGAGGGAACATTTTATTAAAGTTTCTTTTTTTTTTTTTTGGTTTTGTTTTTGTTCTTTACATATATGATTTTCTCCCCCGTCTGTTGCTTCTACTTCAGCTCCATTTTGGCTACCCACTTCTATGTGGGGGCTTCTGCTCTGGCAATGTTTCATATGCAACAAAATTTGCATAAAAAATAAAACATCAGCAACCATGCCGAAAAATTGTTGCGTTGCTGTTTTTCTTTTTTCCATCACTCCGCCCTCGCCTTCCTTATCTAGTGTATGATGGTTGGGTCAGGGTTCTGGATCTGCTGGTTGCCTGGGTTAACCCTTTCTTGTTGTGTTGCCCCATTTCGCTCCTACTTGCTAGAGATATGTATGCAAATTTTGTTCTAGTTTTCTTTTCGAGTGTTTTTTCTTCTATGAGTAGCCCTAATCATCTGCCACTCAATCTATGTATGCATACTCATAGATGCGGCAAATTTTCATTTAGATTTTAATACGGAAAATGGGGAATAACCACGAATATGATAGACGAAAAGAGTCTGAAATTGTTGCAATTTTTAGAAATATTTATAGAGCATTTTATCAACACATTGAATAAACATTAAAAATAAACAATTCATATAAGATCAGTTCCAATCTATGGTTTACTACTTTACTCTCTAAGCAATATTTTTAGCTAGCGATCAGGTCGTTAGTGTGGCCTATTTCAACTCGTTGATAACTATTTTTTGCTAAAAAAAAACATTTTCCACTCTCTCTTTTTTGCATCTATAATATCTCTGGCCCAAGGCCTGGCTTCAGGTTGAAGCTTTTGAGAGATTTTCAAAAAAAAATTCCAAACACAAAAACCCAAAGCAAAAATCCTTCATGATGACGCCTCGCCCTGGGTCTCAGCTGCCTTTCCCTGGAGCGATAAATGTGCGAAATATGTGCACAGTTTGGCAATATTTTTGCGTTTACCGCGACAAAGGTGAAACACACACCCACACACACGCAAAAACATCCCACCGAGTGGGAGTTAGGTGAAAGGCAAAAGAACAGGTCCGAAAGTTAGCTGTGGTCTCATGATAAAGTTGACAGTTTATGCGTTTTGGCATTGCCCAAAACGTGGAGTCCAGTTGCCCCATGGGTAACAAAAACACAGCTAAAGACTGTGAACGAGAATGCCAGTTGGCGCGAATATTAAACTCATATGTGAAGTTTATGACATTGACACTATGCTTTGATTCCTTTCGTATTTGAACTTTTCACGTGAAATAGAAATATAGGAATGCAATATAAAATAAATTATTTGTTTAATCTAAAATAAGAGCTCAGGCTAGAACAAGAGCAAAGCAAAGAATATCTTTTTGCGAAAAAATATCCTAAAGTTTCACAGAAAAAAACCTTAAAAAGAGGCTGAAGCTGGTTGGAATTAGATACCAAGGAAAGGTAATAGCCAAGAAGACTTATAGCCAGTAACCATACCATTATACAGCAACAGAGTCAATAACTTGACTTAAGAAACACAACTTGTAGTCAAAAGTATTTCTTACGAATTTAATTTCGTTTTTGCTTTCTTTATTGTTAGCATAAAAATTTACTTCAGCTCATTGCCTACATTATGAAAATGTGTAACTTTTGCTTGTTTGTTTTAAAGAACAACAACAAAACAACAAACCAACTGGTTGAGTTATTCTTCTCATTTTTATTTTTTTTTTCACCACCGCTAATTAGTAATGAAATTGTGGATTTAATTACATGCCATAATTAACTCTAATGAATTCGGAATTGTTTCCATTGTGCTTGTTGTTCCTGCGGCTGGCTTTGTTTTTCCTCGCCTTTTTACATAAATTTAATTGAATCAAAGACCATGTGACAACTGATGCGGGTGAAAATTTACAATTATGAAACGATTATTAAGTAATTTTCTCGTTCAAAATCAAAGTGAAAATAAAATATTTAAATGAACGGGAAAAAAAAACATTGTTTTGCAAAGGTCATAAAATTGACTTTGTTGTACTTCGTTATTTTGGCATACGAATTCAGGTCACAGGCTAAATAAAACTGTCTACATAATTCATAAGTTTTCCACCTCTCTTTCCCCCTGTTGCCTGCTTTCAGTTTAACTCGAAATTCAAGTTTTCCCCTACAACTCAGACAAGAGCCAAGACAGAATAGGAGAGAAATGAGAGAAAAACAAGTACTCAAGGCAATTACCAATTAGAAGTTTCAAGTATTTTTATGCGTCTTTCTTTTTATATTTTTTTCTTCTCTCTCTTTTGCCATTGTTGGAATCTATGATTTATATGAATGGAAAATTTACACAATTTGTATCGGTGAAAATAAATCAAAAGCATTTCCTTTTGTTTTATTTGGCCCATCCGCACACACACACACACACACACACACACACACACACACACACACATACACAAATGTAAATTTCATTTGCATCAAAGTTTAAGTTCTCAGTTTATACAAAGTTAAAAAAGTGTTTTAACATATTAGTGGACGATTTTTTTTTTTAAATATTTAAAGGGAAAAAAATTGCCCTTAAAAATTTTAATTCATTAATTGATTTAACAAATTTCGTAATAATTCCTATAACCAAAAGCCGTTTTCAATCGAATGCATCATCATGAACCTTCAATATGTTTCAATAACTTTTTTCCATCAAATTCTTCTTACTGTACGAAACAACAAAACAAAAAACTGTACACTCAACTTACAGCAAATGCATTTCGTTTTTGGTTTTTTACTTGTTCGTCTCTTCATTTTTCTCCAATGTTCAACAAAGGCCGCCAAATTGCAACCAAAAAATGGAAATTCCTCACGCTGTATTTTTTTTTTTTTGCATTAAAATTGAACATGTTTGCAAACGGCTTGTTTGATTTTTTATCCTTTGTTTTTTGGCCTATCCTTTGGCTTATCCCGCGTGTGCACTCCGCGTCAGTGAGCTTTAGTTAAAACCCCATTTGAATAGGGTTCATGTTTCTCTCCCCTTGGCTCAGCTCTGGCCCTATGTAGGTTATATTTATTTAAAGTTTTGTCCTGCATTTCTTACGAAAAAGTTTTGCTCCCTTCTTAGGGAAAACTTGCACTTTTGACTAATTGAAAATGTATGTGTAAGTGTGTGCTAAATGAGAGAAAATAATTTCCATAATTTGCTTGAACTTTCTGTAAAAGTTCAGTAATGGAAAACAGAAGAAGGAAAAAAGAATATCAAAGAGATCTGAAGAGGTAAAGAATTTCTTTACTATAAACTTCAAATACTCTAAAAAAGTATTTTAAAATCTTTAGAACAATTTGTAAATTTGAATGAACATCTCTTAGAATTGCCACTTCCTCTATTTGCTTTGAGTGCAATCATTATATGTACATTACTTCAATAGGAATAAAACTAATTACAAATTGGCATCAAAGTCAATAGCAAGTTCTCTTAAGATGGTCTGATACCTCAACAAAATGTCTAGATTCTCACCCAAAGAAAAGAGTATTAAAATGAAAACGAAAAATTAATTAAAAAAAGGGCTAATCATGATTTGTATTGTTGTTGCTATTGTTGGGGCTCTCCCTCTAATTGAGTTTATCAACAAAAATTGTATTTTTATTTTCATCGTCGCTAACACGCATGAGTGTGTGTGTGTGTGGGGCGTGGGCATGTGTGTATTTAATATGCTTAGGTACCCGACCAGTTTTATGCGGCTTAAAAATAACTTAAATTTTCCCATTGTCGTTGTTGTAATCCAATGCGCTTAGTCGCGTTGGGACACGCAGGTATACACACACATATACATATACAAAACCAAAAACACCTACATACAAAATCCCTGAAAAGTATGCCATACAATTATGTGGCTAAAGCTTAAAGTAAGCAACAAAAATGTACCAAAACACAAAGAAGCAAACAATAAAAATAAGGACGAACGGCAAGCAAGGACTCAGCTTAAGCTTACAAATTTCATGGAAAAGATAAAACATTCAAAAACATTGAAACAAAAAGAAAACATTTAAAAATTTAAATAACTAAAGATGATATAGATTTTGGTTAAAGTCAGAGAAATGAAAAGATATTTTTAGTAAAGTCAACCATTTCTATTGATTCAATTTGAGTTTGTAGACACTTTTCGAGCTGGTTGCCTGTCAAATCATTCGGCATCCTCGTGTCCGTAACAACCAATAACCAGAAGAACCAATATGGAATATTCAATGCATTCTAATAGTTGCCACTTTACATGCAGTTGCCATGAAGTGTTTGTTCAAATAAAACAACTATGCCTGCCATTCAACCAACATTCTATCCATTCTGTCAATTTGCATTGCCCCCGACACGATTTTCACATTTCAACTGAACTAACTAAAAAAAAAAACATAAAACAAATTTTTACAAGAAAATTCACATATTTTTTTAACATAGATAAAAAAAATCTAACAATTTAATTAAAAACTTTATGCCAACATGTCGTTTCGTTTCGTTCTTTCGTTCGTTGGTTGGAAAGAAAATACATTTCGGCCACATTTCGACGAGGATGAAGAAAGGCAAGAAAAAAAAAATGAAGCAAAATAACACAAGAAAATACTTCAAAACTTCTGTGGCTGACAATTGTGGCTAAAGCACAAGAAATAGGAAAAATCGGAGCAGAGAGAAGGCAAGTGGGAAAAAATTGGCAAGACAAACAAGTTGAAAATATTCTCATGTAACCAATAAAAGCATAAAGTAGACAAAGTTGTTTGATGGAGCTGCTATCTTTTGCCTACCGTGTAAATATACATTAGGGAAGGGTATACATATGTAGTCCATCCTCATGAAAGAAAGCTAACCATCGATTGCAGAAATATATGAAATGGACTACAAAAATATGCAGATAACTAGTTTTTGGGGCTTAATATAATTCAAGTCTAGGTAAAGGATAACTTCCAGTCTACTCTTGTATTTTACCATAGAATACTTTTTTTTTCATTTTTGGGTTTTTATGCAATGATATATTGTCATAAACGTTGACGAAAGGCAAATATACAAAAGAATCACAAGCTGGAAAATTATGAAAAACAAAAAGCTAGACTGAGAGAGAGAGAGGGAGTGTGAGAGATAGACGAAGCGAGCCTGCCAATGACAGAGGGAAAATCACATGAAAACAACATGTCGCTGACATATTTTTCCCGCTAGAAAAGAGGCAGAGCGTGTTTTTTTTTTCAGAGAGAGTGTCTGCCTATATCCACTTTAGAGAAGCTTGTAAAAAGTTTACTACACAAACTTTTCTTATATTCATTCTACTTACTTACAATTAATAATACAATTGTTTGGCAGTAGACCAAAAGTGAAGTTACGAGACAATTGGGCGAAGTATGGGGGAGCAAATAATTTATGATTTTTCACAGCGGCAGCATGGCATAAATTATGAAAATCCACTTAAACTTCTTCAAACCAACAACAGGCAGTAGATGAAAATGGCAGAGAAGCAAAACAAAAAGGAAAAAACTGCTGACAGGAAGTTAAAGCATGAAACGGCGCAGACTTGACTAACGAAGTAGCAAAAAAAAAAAAAAAAGAAAACGGAGGAGAAACAAAAGTCGCTAACATGGTTAGTCTAATTGTTGTTTACTGTACTGATTCTCTCTCGTTGATTTGCCATCATTATGCATATGCGATTAAAGACCCAACAAATTACGTAATGTTCTTTCAATTTTTTCGAATGCTTTTATTTAAATAAAAAAATAATAAAAAATGCAGCCCTAAAGCTGACGAGTAAATTCAATTGGAATTGAATTGAATTAAAGTGCATGATTGAATGCTTGAATGGCGGTCTGTCTGAATGTCTGACTTTCTGTCTGCTGACTGACTGCCTTGATTGAGTTGCGTGTAACACACACACATACTCTCAAAAAGAAGGGCGTGGCCCCACAGCATTTTTTGACCCATTTTCCCGGTTTTTTTTGCCTGCACTTTTTTCTAGCAACAATCCCAACGCCTTTCAATCAAACGCTGACTCCATACACACATCCTCCACTATGTCTGCTCATCCTCCAGCAACCGCTGAGTGTCACTGCACGTGACAAATGCCGACAAACGACAAATTCTACACTCACACACACACACACGCATTCCTATTTTCCTACTAACAGAGGCGGCGTGTGAGGTAGTTCCATTTGGAGGAGGATCTCTAGTTGACTTTATTTAATTTTGATAAATTTGAATATTTTTAAAACTTTTACAATTTTTGATTCCTTTCACAAGTCTAAACGAAGTTTAATTTTTGACCCTTTAAATTGAATTATATTTATAATCAATTTCTTAACTTTATGATTGGAAACGAATGTAATAAAAAAAATGAAAATTAGTATGCCATTTATGGTAAGAGACATTTGTATGCCAACCCCTTCTGTGGTTATCTTTTCTAGACCATGATTTTGGTTTCATCGCTTTTCGTTGTGTTTCCATTCAATATTGTAGCCCAAGGGCAGGGCAAATCCACCTGAATTTTTGGCTTTGGCTTTGGCTTTGTGATAGCACAGGAACTTCCTATACGTACCACCAACGACGCATAGCCTCCCCCCCACCTTCCTGAACTTCGTGGCACACTAATTTGCCTGTTTCACTTGCATTTACTTCCGCCTAGTAGTTTTTTTTTTTTTTTTAGTCGTAACAAAGGTAAAACTATCATTAGATATGCAGACGAAAATTTCGCCTTTGTGGATTTATGATGAGTCAGGCTGGCAGTCAGTCACTCAGTTGAACCTTCACGCTGATTAATTTATGTAAATGCTCGCCTCACCTACAGCACACCCAACCCGAGACCAGCTCCGCCTCTCCCTCACACGCTCTCGCATACATACAAAGAGAAATGGCAGCTCAAGTGGCCAAACAACAACGCAATCATCTCCATTGTAATCATTGCTTATCATCGTCCTTGTTGGGGCGCCAACAAGTAGATTTCCATCAAAGAAGGAAAAGGAAGAAAAAGTTTTTTTTTTTGGGTGTATGTGTTCCGTTTCTGTTTCTTAGCCCCAAAATCGCTGTCATTAATCATTTGGGTACGGACCAGAAACGAAAAAAGGTGTCAAGCATCTCGTGGGCGACGTTAATCTTAGGTCAAGGCATAAAATAAGCGAAAAAGCAAAAATTACCATGGAAATTTCACAGATATTTAAAAATGCTCTTTCAAAGCAACACGAGGTGAGAATGAAGGTAAGATATAGAATAGACAAGAAAAAGTGAATGAAGAATAAGAATAAGTAAGTAAGATAAGTGACTAAGGGTGATATAGAATAGAATAGAAATAGATCCCAGATCATCAAATATAGAAACAAGATGAAAGACTAGCGCATTCTATTATTATGAAAATAAGTGAAATTAAGTGTTTTTGGAATAGATCATACTACATAGAAAATACAGGCAAGTTGTTATTTTCCAGTTAAGGATTATAATAATAATTTTTTCATTGTAACATTCTGTAAATTCAAATATGCTTCTTTTCCCGAAAGAGTATGCAAATTAGATTCTGTGTTTTCTTTTTCTACAAGTCCGTCCAGGTAAACAATTAAAGGTGTCTACGTGGGCGTTGACTAACTTTTGACATAACGTCACGAGTGTCAAACTGTATAAGAGTGACTGATGTAGAGGTACCGGTACCCCAACATACATACATAGTTGCGGCCAAATTAAGATGATACAGAATACCACTGTGAAATACCTTTGAATTGTCGCCTAAGGCGGATAATTGAAATTGTTTCCTAGGAGAATTTAATAAGCAATTGAAATAATTGTTTGCAATTCGATTTGCATTTAGGTTAATCAAAAATCGCTTAGGCCAAACCGTTTTCAAGCGTATCTTCGCATTGGCAACCAAATGAGGCCAAGTTTTGTAGCTGTTCTTCTAGGAACTGGAACGTAAATCTGTTTGTTTGTGTGTGTGTGTGTGTGTGTGTGTGTGTGTGTGTGTGTGTGTGTCGGGGCGGTAATTTATGTGCCTTTTGAAAGCAAGAAGATGCATCTAAAGGGGAGTGGATGCGGTGCTACTGAATAGACGAGGATAACAGACTAGAGTGTGGACCAGCAAAAACTTATAAATCACTACGAATGCTGAGAGAAGAAAAGATATTGCCGGTGGCCGCGGCAACCACAGAGTAAGCAGTTTATTGAAAAGTGGTCAATGTGTTGGGGGAACCATAAACCATGGCCACAGAAGGTCGAGACCAACTAAGCAGTTTCTTTGGTAGCGAAAGTTTAAAGTTGTTTCTGCATTCTGGTTGTCTCTCTCCGTCTCTCTGTCCCTTTCTCTTTATCTCTATCTCTTTTACTTTCAAGGTCAGCTTGTGGTGATTATTGGACCATCCATAATAATTTTTGATTATATTACTTAACTTTTCATTCACTTCCAACATTCACACACGAATTTCGTTTTCCTTTTATTACTTTTTTTATTCTTTTTTTTTTATTTGTATTTTGTTGTCGTTGTTGTTGTTGTTGTTTTCATTGCATTTCGTTGCATTTCGCCTCGATGGACTCTCAACAATTTTCAACAAGCTTGGCACTTGAAAAACGCCATGAACACGACGCACACACACACACTTGCCCATCGAGTGGGTGGATAAAGAAATGGATAGGGGCGGAGAGTATGCATCCAAGCGGTGTACAAGAGGGCTCCGCTATTCACACAAACACACACGCAACCTGCATACAAACACTCACACACACACACATACACTTTGACAAGTTCAAAGACCTGTCGAAAGCCGGCTTTTTATTGGCACTGTTAACTAGTTAGCCAACGAAATGTAAGTAACATGGTATCCACAACACTTTAAACTGTGTTAGGTTGGATGGAGAATACGCGTGTATGTTAAGGACACTCGAAATGAAGCCACAGAATGTTAAGTACAATTCTCCTTCTGTAGTCGCACTAAATTATTTAATTTATCTAACACTATAGAAATTATTTGTTTATTTTTTTTGAAGTATACAAATGTATAATCTCACATTTTCAATGGAATTACATCTTTGAAATATCTTACAAAGAAATTAAGGATTTATGTTAAAACACAAATGCTCTTCCCACAGAAAATAAACGAACTAGAGGGAAAGGCAGTTCTGTTAAGCACTTTCCCCTCTTATGCGTTTACTATGGTCGACCAGAGTCAGAGGAGATGTTCGAAATTTTAACAGTCGAAGATTTCCCCACTTTGAATTCTGTTAAGTTAATAGGAAGCTCGAATAGATTCGACTGATTGAGGGAGACAAAAGCGAGTATTACATCTCTGTTAGACGTCCTTCCTGCTATGAACATAACAGTTGTTCGAATAAAACACATTCCACAACAATTTGGCCACTCTCACGAATGTTCTCTCACTGTGCCAGAGACGAATTGTTGTTGAAGTTCGGACGAGTAATTAACGAAGTGTTTTTGTTCAAAAACTCGTGTGGATTTTAACCTCGTTTCGACGAAGTGGTAAAACTAAATTTAACCATTGTCTCCGAGAGTTGCTTTACTTCTTGTTACTGAGACGAGACTCCCGACTGTGACACCGACCCTCACACTGACTGTGGGTCTGCCTCCGAATCTGATTCTGTATACAATTTCATTTTGTTTGACAACTTTTTGTTTGCTTATTTTGTTCTATTTTGGCTATCTTGGCTCTCTCTTTTGGTGTTGGCCAAAATAAAACCTAAGAAGGAAAAAAGTTGTTGACAGGCAACTCAAGGCAACAGAGCTCAGCTTGAAAATAGTTTGCCATGAAATTCAAATAATCTCAAAGATTTATAGCTACTTAGTACATCAGCTAACAGAGAGAAACTGAGGCAAGGACTCCACACATACATACAAATACAAATATACATTTTGGGGCCAGTGAAAAACCTCTTTAAATAAGTTACGGAAATTTTATGGGATTCCTTATGTTTAAATTGTGTAACACAAATTGCCTCAAGGGCCCCTGAAGAGCTTTGTTTAATGGTCGAAAAGTCTATATTTGCCTTTACTTAAAGGAGCTTCCACATTCCCCCCGCTGTTCCATTCCTACGAGGCTGAAAGCCTCTGCTTTTGCCTCTGCATTGGCAACATTTCTCAAGTCTCAACGAAGACTTGTAAATGCAGCTGCCACTTTAGTCAACTTGTTGACTTGTAGCCAAGCTCTAGCAAAATAGAAAAACGAAGAGGAAATGAAGTTGGCAATGCGGAAATGCCATTTTTCATGATTTGGGGACCAAGACCATGAAGAAGTGCGCAAAGAACATTGTTTTTTCCTTCCTATCTCTATCTCTGTGAGTTCGAGATACTGCTTCCTTCTTAAGGTTTGTGTTTGACAAATTGTTTTTTCGTAAAATATTTAAGTAGGACTCACCCACTCAATCACACTTGGCCGAGAAGCTAAACAATTTTTATTTTCTATTGCTTTTACATACCTGGAAAATAGAAAAGAAAAGACAATGGGTTAGTTTAAATTTTATTTTCAAAGCAAATCAAAGTTAAGATTCAATCAATCATAAGTCGAGCCATCAAGATAAATGACCCACACAAAGCGAACGAAATTCGCTTTCAATTTATGGGCTTTTCCTTCTCCCTTGCTCTCTCTCGCCCTTTCTTATTCCTTCTCTCTTCTCAACTCAAAGGAAAACTATTTACAAATAGTTTTTCCAACCGAAAAAAAGCGGCAAAGGAAAACATTATCGAAAAATGTTTTATGAATCGTTCGATGTTGATATTGTTATTGTTTCTCTGCTTATTTCTTTCTCGATGGTTTTTTATGCTCAACATTTTTTACGACCCAGCACTTATTTCCGCCCCAGGAATTAGAAAGGATGCGCCTCCGCATAACGCCCACTTCTCTCACACAATATCCTAATAACTTTCTGGCAAAAGAGTTAAACCGAGAAGAGAGCCTTGAGGGTGATTTTCCGCTTCTTCTAGGAATTTATGACGTGTGTAACAATTGGGCATTTTTTTTGGCCTTTTGTATTTTTTGGGCATGGCACATGCAAATGTTGCTTATTTCATTTAATGCTCCGTTTTATGAGAGGCAATTTCGATGGTGGGCTAAAGCTATTATTTACCTTTTAACAGTGGCTAATAAAGCGTTTTGTCAAGGTGGGAATATTGCTGGAGATAATGAAGTGAAACAATCTGCAAGGTCGGCTACACTCTCTCAAAGAATTTACTTTTCAACATTTGAAATACCTAAAAATATAGGTGACTAAGTTTAAGTAAAACTTTAAAATTGACCATTTTTCTAAATTCGAAACTCTCCTAAATAGTTAAAACTTATGTAAAATATATTTGTACATATTTTGAAATTGTTTTTGCGAAAATTTACTTTAAAAGTTTTGTTGAACATTATATACTTTTAGTTTTGCCATCTATCCAATATTTACTAGGATATATAGGCATATGGAACAATATATCGCATGTATATGCCAACAATATATTTTTTTTTATCCCATATCCTTAGTCATGTTTGCTTTTTGTCGAGTTCGTTTTGCCCGTTGGCGCAATTTATGCGAAAACAGAGAGAGATAGAGGGAGAGAGTTTGTGTGTGGTGGGGAAAGCAAAACCTTGACTATACGTGCAGGACGAAAGTCTAAGCCTAAAAGTATGCATAACTAAAAAGAGCACGTTCTGTAGATAACAAAACAAAAACAGCGAAAACACCCAAAAAACATTGAGAAAAATGAGACCAAAAGGCATATAGAACTTGCCTATTGATAGCCCGTATGATTTTCGGGTTGATCTTTGGGCCAAACAAAATGCAATGAAGCGAAAATCGCTTTAACAAAAAGGGATGGCAGGATTAGATGTCCAGCCAAATGCAGCTATGACCAGCGAATAAAATAAGAAGAAACATTTTCTTTTTTAGGTCACAAGTCTAACAAATTAAAAGCGTTTCTTACGCAAATTTAAATAAAATTGAGAGTGGAATGCTTTTTCTTTTTATAATATTTTTCCCATTGCACAAAGAGAAAAGAAAATGAATTGAGGAAACCACAGAAGAGAGCACACACAATGCCAACTCAAGGATATACTAGGTGAAAGCTAAAAAGTGAAGGAAAATTGCAAACGTAAATGCAGACTCACTCAGTCAGTCAGTCAAAAGTCCGTTGTGAAAATATACAATATCTCAAGGTAAGTACAAGTAAGAAAATGGGAAAAAAGAAAAGGCAAAAAAATAAAAAAGAAATAACTGGGAAGTCGAGCAGACAAACAGCAAAAGCTCTAAGAAAATGCCAATACCATCCTGCTAGAGAGATAACAATTTTCCCTAGTTGGCAAAAAAGGCAGAAAATATGAATCAACAGCAGCAAAAACAACAACAACAACAACAGCAATAATAAAAAGCCACAGGAAAATGTGAATATAAATTAAATAAACATTTGGTTAAAAAATAAAGCAAACAACAATGCCAACTGAGGTAATGTCTAAAACAAAGCCAGAAGGATAAAAAGGAATTGCCAAGGAAATTGTGAAGCAGAAATTGTGTTTTTAAATGCATGAATAGGTATTCCTTACACCTTTTCAAAAGGACTATAAGAGATTTCTGTCATTCATTTAGTATTCATAACGAAGGATTTTCTTCTACAAGACATGTAGTACTTAATTATAATAGAAAGTCTTCAAAAACTCAAACCTCAAAGAAATAAATTTTGCAACGAAAGGAAAAAAATGAAATTGAAAAGTGAAAAATATTGGTTTACAACCTTTGCTTAATAAAACTTCTTTGATTTTATTGGCAAACAATTTGATACCACAGAAATGTTTTGAATTTCATTTTGTAGGCGTTAGAAAACAATGAAATGAATAATACAAATTTCGCAACACAACCAAAATAATCAATTAAAAAAGAAATAAATTGGAAAATTCCAAATAGCTATCCATATCCATAACGAAGCGGATGGCCTATATTTTGGCCACAATCTACACAACTAGTTTATAGCCAGTTTTTGTTTTTCGTTTTTCTCTAAACAACAAAAGTAACCAAGTGAATATACGTGCTTCTCTAGTTGAGTTTTTGTTGATTTTGCTTCAAAATGGCCAAAATAGAAAAAAGAGAAAAGCCAAAATCAACGAACCAAGTTTGCCTCGTCTAGAATGAATATCAATATTTGTAAGCCATCCCCGTTTAGGCCAACAACTGTTGTAATTTACATGTTTCGCCCCGACCCAACAAACATGGAAACTTTTTAATTTTCGTTCTTCATTTTCATGGCCAGGCGGCAAAGCCTCTCGCACATCATTTTCAATTTTTGTTTGTTTGTTTTTTTGTTTTTGTTCTCACCATTCTCCCCATTTGCCATTCATGGCAGCTTATATGCGGCTCAGCAATGTATTAAACAATTGAAAAGCATTTCGAGTGGAATCAGACAGCAGTAGAAAATAGCGAAAAATATATACCACGAGCATAAGCGAGGGTAGTCTGACTACTAAAAACTTTATTTATTCATTCATATGATGTAAAGTCTTAAACCATGAATAATATTCTGAATTCTTAGCTGATGTATAGAACATTCTTCATTCTTTAAAACCATTTTGTTGTTAGGTGGATACCTACAATAAATGAATGAAATAATAGTTCGGGAAATCTATTGAAGAACAAGTATAATACAAATAAGCAAAATGTCCTTGAAATCCCAAAGAGTGACATTTGATATTGTCTGCTTAGTTCTTGTGTGACCCTCGCATGAAAGCAGAAAAATCACTGTTCACCACTTAAACAAAAAATAAAAACGGCAAAATAAAAAAAAAAGGAAACAACAAGAGCGAAAGCAACAAATTCCAACCAAATTGATTGCCATTTCAGGGGCAACAATTTTAATGAACAGCAAATAACACAATGAGAGAGCGACACATGACCATGCTCATGCCACAGCTTACTTATTGAAAAGAACCAAAAAACATTGTCAAGTTTATATACCAGTAAAATGAAAAGATATATATATATATCTATATGTACATTTTGTCTGACATGAATTTAATTGTTTAGTTTTTGTTGACAAATCGCTGGGAGCGGTTTCAACTGACAAAAAAAAAATGTATTTGTATTTCTGGTTTTATTGTGGCAAATTAGAAATTTTACTCGTTTTTGTGGCCATTTATTTAATTTAATAAGAAATTGACTCCCATTGCGAAATGTCAATTCAAAAAATTCAACATTTTTTTTTGGAATTAGATATTTTATAAAGTCTTTAAAAAGTCTTTAATTATATAAGTTGTGATTTATGAATATTTCTACACTGTTTAGTTAAGTTTGTAGTTCAGTTAGTTAGTTTTATGTTTTGGCTTCTAAATTTTAAAGCAGAATTCTATTCCAAATAATTTTCAAGTATTTTGAATGAAACTGAGAAGAGTTCTGCAAATTTTAATACAAAAATCGCCTTAGGTTAATTTAATTCATTTTGAATTGAAAAATAATGGAATCCGGTAACGAACAGATTTTTAAATTAATTAGCTTTTGTTTCAGATTGTGTTGTCTATAGCATAAGTAAAAGTTCCTGTCAGTTTCAAATAAAGTGAAAACGTGTATAATCGAATAAGGCAATTTTAAAACCTCTTTTCACTATTGTGTTGAACAGCAAACACATTTAAGATCGGGAAACCCATTTCTCTGACCCATTAAATGGTAGCAGCTTTGATTTGTTTCGACATGGCTCTGACTACTTAACATCAGTTTCTCTTTTCTCTATGTCTCTCTCTTTTTTTTTGTGGCATGTGGAACAATCGCCTGCTGGTTGAACAAATATTTTGCTCGACTCTAACACACACACAAACTGAATGCGATGAAGAGGCTTTGCCATGGGGCATAAAAATGCGTGTTGAATGTGTTTTGTGTGTTCGATGTACGCACATTTATTTTGCCGCAGCCAGACGAATGTGGCAAATGCGTGGCCAACATGCCGCATAAATAAAAGCCGAAAATGCACTTGCCTAAGCACACAAAAGGAGTGCGGAAGTGGGGCGACCGCCGAGTGCAAAAGGGGGAGAGTCGCCACTCTATGTGGCTTATTTGGGTCGCTTTTCCATGTGGTCAAATATTTATTCATCGCTCTACATTGAATTCTAACAAACTCTTTTTTTATCCACTTTTCACTTACCTGAATTGGGTCCATTGCTATTGGGACGAGCCGAGGGTGCACCATCTCGAGCTTCCACTTCCAAGGCGTAGGCGCCCTTCTTCTCACGATCGAAAACGGTCTTGGTGAAAATTTCGCCGCTTTGTAAATTAATTTCGAAAAACTCCTTGCCCTCATTACGTGGCGAGTCGACAATGTAGTAATAGACCTAGAAAACATAAGAGAAGAATGAAAAGGATGAATAAATGGAATTTAGATATTAAAGCAAATACGATAATGCTAATCAAAACCCATCTCCCACCCAATCACAAGAACCATTTTCAAATTACTAATTAGCTGGGACATGCAAATTAACTTGGCTAGAGGACGACATAGCAAAACAAAAAAAAAAAAAAAAAAGAAGGAAAAAAGCAACAAAATGAAAACCTGGCATGAGACTATGCAGACCATATTATTATAATCGCCACACTGTGGCTTAAGGCTTCTTGTCACTCAGCCAAGCCCTATCCAAACCCAAGTCCACATTCTGCTCACTCTCGCCCTTTTTTTTTCATACAAAAGAGTTACGTTGCGTCGCTTGAGGACTTTTCAGCATATTTCCTCGCATTAGTTTCTACTACTCGTCCTTGGGGCCGTTAGCTCTTTGACATTTATTAGCCAGTTGGCCAGATGATGAGAAAAAAAAAAAAAAAAATGAAGGCAAGAAGCAGAAAAAACAATTATAAAGGCGTGAAAAAAGGGTTAAAGGGAAGCATAGTTAAAGGGAAAAACTGTGGCACAGAGCAGAACCAGAGAAATGAGACTGATTAAGTCAGCAGAAGGGTCACGACACAAAGGAAAAGTGCCAACTTGGACGACTTTTATATACCCATTGAACTTTTACAATGGAAAATGTAGATAAATCTTACTCGCTTGTAGGATAATGTGGTAAAGTTTTTTAAAGTTTCTTCAATGAACTTCTAAAGTACATGTACTTAATAGACAATAATTGTCAAGTGTATGTATATTGATCATTTATTTTAGACTGGTTGAAGTCGAAAGATTTTTGAAAGAGACTTGGTGCTTTCCTAAGATGTTAATTAACATAACACTTTCTGTACTTGTGCCTGATTAATGACTCTATTGAACTTAAGTTATAAGTACACATAAGAAAATCAAAAAGCATTTTAGCGTCTTAAATTTTCTCTTGAACTCTTTTAAATTTAATTAATCCGCTTTGCAATGTGTTTATCCACTTAAATTCCGCATTGCCTTGTCAATCCCTTGTCACCCTTTCGTTTGCTCCTCATTCTCATTTTCCTCATAGGTATTTTCGTACCGACTCGTTTTTGTGACTTAATTTTTGCCTGTCACAGTCATTAATTTGCTGGAAAAGGAGGCATGCATATAGAAGGAAAGAGTGCGAGCGAGCTGCAACAGCAATGGCTATCGTCTGGCATTTCCGTTCACTCAATTTCGTTCAATTCCAGCCATCAGTTTTGTTCACTTATTGCTCACCTGATTATTCGGGAATGTGCCATCCTTGTCAATGGCATTCACTTGTGTCACTTTGGTACCAATTGGTTCGCCCTCAAGCACCGTTTCCTGTTCCCGTTCGGTGAATAAAGGTATTTCGTCATTAACATCCTCGAGCATTATATAAACGGTAGCTTCCGATGCCAATTGTTGGGCTCCATTATTCTGTAAAGCGATAAAAAAAACGGGTGTAAAAATTTATTTCTTAATTTACTTGGAAATGTGTGGAGAGCGGAGAGAGAGAGCGAAATAGTAAGGTTGCTCCTAATTTTGCCTCTGTCATATTGCTGATTGATTAATATGAAATATTCGACCATCAATCAAATAAAACGCAATGCATGTTGATTACCTATAACACCCTATATATCTGTCTCATTCTCAATTCAAATCTCCCACTCACTCACTCACTCATGCTCTTTGCATCTTTCTGACTGCTAATAATCCTTCCGAATGTATGTTTGCTCAATTTTCGTAATATTAATCAATCTGTGTGTCTGTGTATTTGTGTCTAACACATGTTTACACTATAGCTATGACATGAATTGGTTTGAAGATACACACATACATAGACAAATTGTATGTCTATATACATATGTATATACATAGCTTGTTAAACTTATCTAGAGCTGGGGCCAAAATGAGATATTGAAATGAATTATTTATTTTGTGGTTATGCCATATTCATGTACAAATATGAAAGCAAACAGAAATGGGAGACAATTTGGCTAGTTTCGTAATTGGAGAAAATGTTTGGTTACATTTGCTCTTAACTTGGCTCAAACTTTTACTGTTTGTCTATGAAAATTATATGTACTACAAATAGTATTGAACTGAATGAAATAAAATTCATAAACTGAAAATTCAGTATTTCGACATGTTGATGCTCTTATTCATGAAAATTGAAACATTGCTGGATATTTTTTGGTAAAGGAAATTAACTAATTAAAACTTGGATTAACAAACATATTTTATGTATTAAATATATATTAAAGAAGGACTATTCTCAGCTAAGTAGTCGAGTCACCATCTATATCCTAACTAACAAGTGGCACTTCTTTCATTTAGATGCAATTTGAAACTATTAGAGATTTACAATATCAGGCGAAATGGGGTTAATTATACCATTAACCCTAGCCTGCGTAACTATAACCAAACGTTAGGGTAGTTTAACGTATTTGAATTTTCAGCCATTATGCAAATTTTCTAATAAATAAATCTCAAATATTTTTACTAACCAAAAACCGCAACAATTCAAAAAAAAAAAAGAATATAAATACAAATAATAAAAGAGCATGAGAGCAAATTATATGTTTATACATACATAGGTGTAAAATCCATTAGCATTGAATTGAGTGATTTGCATGATATAGTCTCATGATATTTAATTACCTGCATTTACTGTGCAAGTGAAAATGCATGGCCCCAAAAGTAATTTAATTTTCATTAACATTTTCTATGCGGTCTCATTAATATTTCATTCGCATTTTGTTTTCAATCGCTCTGCTAATGAGGGCAAAACAAAAAACGCACACAAAAAGATATAGAAAAACAGAAGCCGTAGACTAAGCCCAAGGCGAGGCAAACGCCATGGCAGACTTGACATTGATTGGAAAGCAATTGAAGCTGTCAGTCAGTCAATCAGATGGAAACCCTTTCAGCCACTGCCAGTGGGCGGGGAGATGTGGCAAAACTTTTGCCGGCAAAGTAATTAAAACTTTTCAAATCAAATACTTGCTAAGATTTGTTTAAAATTGAAAATTTTCCATGTAGTTTTTCCTTTTTTTGGTTATAAGTTACACTTACCTCGACACGTATGGTTAGATTATATTCCTTGATACTTTCATAGTCCAGCGGATGATTGACTTTTATGTCGGCCCAGGTGTCACCATTATCCGGTCTTTGTTGTAAATAGAATGTATGAAATTTGTTCGTTTGCGCCGTTGACCCAGGCATTAACCTATAGAATACTGTCGGATTGCCTTCAATGCCCGAGCTAAAGGCAGACGATGTTGACAATTGGCCAAAGAACAAGAGGAAATGGAATATATTAGTAAAAATTTTAAATCATAAAGAAAAACGATTAGATCAAAAAACAAGTCAATTAACTACATGAAATTATGGTTATAAGTATATATAACAAAAAACTCACACACACACAAAAAAATCTTAAGAGATTTTTAAAACACAAAAATCAAACTTAAATGAAGATGAAGAAGTTTCTCAAAATTGTTGAACTCTTCAACTTTTTTATCAAAATGTCGATTTAATTTCACATTCATTCACTCACTCGTAGCATGCCTTAAAACGAAAGTATATTCAAAAATGCCAAAATACAAAAATTCACTTTAACTGGCAGTTGCCAATTGGGGGAAAAACAACAACAACACAAAGCAAAAATTTTCACTCTAATTGCCATTTGAGTGTAGGAAACGGGAAACGAAAAAGTTTGCCTAATGAAAAAGAAATTAAAATGCAAACCATAGACAACATTTGCAGCTGACAGATGCAAAAAAAAAAAAAAAGTAGAAACCAAATCTTAAGATCGAAGTCTTAAGCAAAAAATTGTAAACCCGGCCAAGCCGATGTTTTTATACTCTTACACATTTCTGAACTCGTTTTTTTAAAATTTTATTTATTTTGCTAAATTTATTAATATTTATTTTCTTAAGTTTTTGGATTGTACAAAGTAAGATTGCATTCAATTCTTTTAAATATACAAAAGTTAGGATATAAAGAAGTAAACTCAAAATTAAAATTTTTAAAGCATGAGAGACATCAGACAGACATCAATACAAATAACTCTGACAATATTAAATATTTCTTTTTTTTGACTGAAAGAAATATACACTTTTTGTAGGAGTATTAAATTTATAAAAAAAAACTCGAAAATTTTTGCAATACAATCTGTCAGTCTACGGAAAAATCAAATTGTTGCTTGTGGAAAACATTATTGTGGATAAAAATGATTAACAATATTTATATCCATTATTGGAGATATGTGTCTGTGGGAGGATGGGGTTGTGTGTGTGTGTGTGTGTAAAGGTGGGTATGAATGCAAATTCATTGGGTTTTCTTTTGTGGGAGAGAGAAGAAATGTGTTCATTTATTGGTTGATGGATGTTATGAAATTTTTGTGGATATGTTCCTATTTTGGTGTTGTGGATGTTGGTTGTAAATGTAATTTTGAACTTAAAAAAGGAAAGAAAAATTTCGACTTATCAATATTGTTGTTAAATGTACAGGGCGATGAGGTTGTTATCTTGTTGCAGTTGAGGCCGAGAAAGTTGCTCTAATATATGTAGATAATTTGTACTCGAAAAATCGTGTTCAGTGTCCTAAAGCTTTGCCTAGTTCTTATTTTTTTTTTTTTTTTTTTACTTTTTTCTTTGTAAGAATCTAATTGTAAGTATTTACATGCATATATCAGTTTTTCTATAGTTTGTAAATATATATATATAATTTTTTGTGCTGGGACAAGAAAAAACATTAAATGAGAAAACGCAAAAACAAGGAATAGTGAAAACGAAATCAAGAAAGATAAACACAAAACACAAATGGTTTTCCAAGTAATTCGCCTTCGTAATTTTTTCTTCAGGTCGAGTGGGTAGCAATGTACTTAGGGTTAGACATTAGACTAACTTTTAGTTAGATAGACTAAAAGAAAGGCAGGTGCAATATGTGCTTAACCTTGGTTTTAGTTTAAGGTTTTTCTATTTTTCCGTTAAGTGCATTTGCTTTTAGTGCCGTGGAACAAAACGAAAAAAAAAACGAAAGGAAGGTAAAGAGCAAGAGCGTGAAAAGGGGCAGGAGTCGCGGGGGGCGGTTAGAACTAACTCGAACTGACGCATAATTAAAATGTCAGAGCCATGTGGTTGGGATCTCTTCTTCTGTTTTTGCAATATCCCGCAAAGATATATGAAAAAAAATGCCAAAAGTCATTTAAAAAGTTTGCTTCAAGTTTCGCGTTTTGCGCTTTTCTTTTTTTTTTTTGTATTTTAATTTATTTTTTAATGCAAAAACAAAAGCAAAACGAAAAACGTAGATAGTGAAAATCCTTCGCCTAGTTTTCCATAGTTGGAGGAATTATGCGGAAAATATTTCACAAAATAGCCACATGGTGGTCACTAAAGTGGCTCTGGCAGATGGCAGCAGGTGGTAATTGAAACTGACTGACCAACCAGCCAACCAAACACCAGAAAGGTCATTCAAAACTTGCTTTTCATATAACTTTATTCGACTCTATATATGTACATCCATATATATATAAGTATAGGTATATATATATATAGTTTACCAACTTTTAAGTTAGCATATGTCAGTCTAGATAAAAAAAAAGAACAACTGAATGAAAAACGTAACAAAAAAAACATAGTTATAGTTGTGCAGTTTTCTTTTTAGTGTGCTTTGTGCTGGACTTTTTAAGTAGCTTTATTAAGTGTGTGCTGGGATGAGACGGATGAGAGGTGAGTGCTGTTTGGTGAGGGGGGGCAGAGTGATTGTATATAATCTAGGGAACTGTGAGGAATATGGTCAGGGGAGCCAGAGGCAATATAATGACTGAAATGAAAATGAAAAGTGTCATTATGAAAGTTGAAATGGGAGTGGATAATAAAGATTGCCATATACGTAAGTGTATATATTTTAGATTTTAAGATGGCTTTTATTTAACCACTAGTTGACCCTCAGTTAATCCCTTCTACTTACTAACTTTTCTTTTTTCTTGGCATTTCTCAAAGTAATTACTATTCATTGCTAGACACAAGTTTTAATAAATGCTTTCTGATATTTTCAAAACTTAATTTATTTATAAAAATTCAAGAAAATTTAAAAAATATAAACAAACTTACAACTTGTAGTTAAACTTCATTTTTGTTTTTAGATAAAAACTTTTTAAATGAAAATAGTTTAAAAATTTGTATTTTTAATCACTAACAATGATTATTAACTATTACCTAAACAAAAAAAAAAGAGCCTACACATTTTTAAGCAAGAGGTTTGATATACAGACTAAATTCGATGTTGCTAGTCCATTTCGTAACCTTCATAATGACATTTTTCTTATGATATAGATATATACTATATATTATATAATTATATTTAATTATATAGACGAGGCTACTAAACTACACATCAATAGGTGCAATTGAATATCACTAATGAACAAGCATTCCAACAAACACACTTAAAGAATATGTAAAAAGAAAATGTTTGGAAAACCGAATGAAACCCAAAATGTAATAGAAGAGTTCCAAAAACAAAAGAAGAGGAAAAATAAACTCACACCAATAAAAAAAATCTGTATTATAATATATGGCGAAAATATATCTAAACAAAATATAGATATTTTTCGATATTTATTTATTTTTTTTTGTGAGATCTTTTCCAGTAAAATCAAATCAACAACAGACCTGGCTTTGATCGAGACGACTTTGCCACCCACGGCCATATTTTCCTTGACATAGATGGGCCCGTATACGGTATGATCCCAAACGGGCGGATTATTGGCCCGATCGACCACGTCGATTTGTACCTCGACTGTACGAGATAATGGCGGATAGCCTTTGTCTTGGGCCATTGCCTCTAATTTGTATGTCTCGCGCTGTATATATCATTTGCGGTTTATTATATACATTTTTTTTTTTTTTTTCAAAAATTCAGTTTTTCAAAATCAAGCAAGGCATTTGTTTTTATTTTTTTTTTTTTTTTTTTTTTTTGGTTTTCGTACGGTTGGTTTTTTTTTTTAGTTTTGTTTTGGTTGAGAAAAAAGGCAAAAAACAAAAATTATATATGGTATAAATTTATTTATTGTATTAGGCGGTGAAAGATTTATTTCAGTTTTTCAAAAA
Source organism: Drosophila tropicalis (assembly GCF_018151085.1). Lineage (NCBI taxonomy): Eukaryota > Metazoa > Arthropoda > Insecta > Diptera > Drosophilidae > Drosophila > Drosophila tropicalis. The sequence continues at coordinate 51,347 of NW_027172689.1, read as the reverse complement.
TAAAGTGGAAAAAACCAACACCTTAGGGGGAATACAAAAGATTGAACAAAAAGAAACAAAAAAAAAAAATGGTAAGTTTTTTATTTTAGCAAAAAAAAATTATTTTGTCCTTCGTTTTTTTTATTTTTTGAATGCAGTGCAAATTATTTTTACTTTTGTATTTTTTTTGTCTCGACCTTAGCCTTCAAAATAGTTCTCGAAGAATATATAAAATATATATTGTAAATAAAAACGTAAGTTTATTGGAATTAAGTTTAAATCAACCAAAAATCAGATATTACTAAGGGTTTTGTGCATATTTTTTGTCGTATAAATACATTTTTTTTATAGCATACTTTTTTGGGAGTCTGCTAAATGACTCGTTTTTCATTTTGAACGGTTCTTTTTTCTCTATTGCTTTTTAACATTTTTGAACAATTGTGTATGTGTGTTTGTGTGTGATGCTTTGAAAGAGTTTACCTTTTGCCTGCACGAGGTGTGGTTAATCGGTTATAAGACTAATGATTTTGAATGTTTCGGGTACCAATTTCAAAAGGCTTTAGCATTAATTTCAAAATAAGGCTTATAAACCGTATACTTTGATCCACACCTCGCATGAGAATCCTTAAGATTTAAACTGCAACCTGTTATCAATAAAAAACAACCAACACCAAAAAAAATTTCATCACAGAGAGAATTGTCTTTCGAAAAGGGGGAAAAAGGGGGTTGAGGAAGCAAATCCAATGGTTTCAGAGTGTGTTTTTCTTTTATCTTAGACTTAGGATAAATGCTTCAAAATTCAAAAAGGTTTATTGGGTTTTTTTGGAAGCAATTGAAACCCTTAACCGTTAGCTTCATTTGTAAAGAGAAATGAAGTGCATTAACGAGCTTTCAAAAATGAAACAACCAACAAGCTTTACACCAATCTTTTGAATTTCCCGTGAATTTTGTAAGTCCTTTTTTGTTGGTTAATTTGCAAATTTGTTCATTGGCTGCCACAAAAAAGTTGCCTTAAAGCTTTTACGATATACATATGTACCATACAAAAACGAAAAAGCTCATCCATATCGTAATGCTTAACATTATGTTAGAAGTGTTTAAGAAGAAGAGAGTTAGACAGAGACAGATGCGACAGTACAGTACAATTTCTCTGATTCAACTTAAGGCTAAAGTTGTTAGCGACAAAAAATTCAAATTGCTGTTAATTTTGTTCATTATTTATAGTTTTTATGTAGATATAAGTATATATATATGCAAAAATCTAATTCTCAGCTGTTAGAGTAGTAGTTAAGTTTACTTGAAGGTTAATCTGGATAGTTGGTGTTGTTGTTGTTGTTGTTGTGATTATTACAAACCTTGCCTTAACCGATGTTACAACCGTACCCACAGTGACATTCTCACGTACATAAATCGGCCCGTAAACACTCTTATCCCAAATGGGTGGCTTATTATTTCGATCGACGACATCTAATTCAACATCAACGTCCGCATATGAAGGCGGTTCGCCCTTATCCGAGGCGCGTACACGCAGACGATAGCGATCGCGCTGTTTTAAATAGGTTTTCATTCAATTGTAATTGGTTTGCCATTTAAAATAGTCTTACAGCGAAATGTTAGCACTTAACATACGGGCAAGTGGCATGGGGGTTGTTGTCTTTGCTTAGGTTAGCTGTGTTAGCAGATGACCAAACCGCAACTTTTCTGTTTTCTGTTATACTTTTGGTTGGGTTTGTGTATAAACTAAAGAGTTTAGTGGCTGGCAAAAGTACTCGGAATTGAATTTACTTTTTAATATTGGAACAAACATTTCTTTAATTTGAAAATCTCAAATATTTATTAAAGTGTCAGAGCATTGAAGTTAAAGTATTTTTGTAAATTTTTCTATCTCTGTTTTGTAAGTTTTCTCACTTTCTATTCATTTTTCATCCTTGAACTTTGTATCTTCAGGGTATTCAAATGTATTCAAACGGTTTTAATGAATTGTCTGTTTTAATTTTTGAATGTTTCTTTCTATCCATACACTTATGCCAGCCAGTGTACATACTTAGTGGGTTATTACGCAAACGATTACGAATTTAGTAGCATCGTTGTACGTTGTATTTAATTTATGTATAATATATGAAACATAAAGCAAAATGATGTATATATACAAATCAAATGACATATAAAGTAAGGGTTATAAACGGATTATTAGTAGGCAGATGTGGGTATTGGATTTAAGAAAGATCATCAAGATTTTTTTTGGGAAATGGGAAAAGTCACATAAATGGAGTGAATCTTTCTTCTTAATTTTTGACGAGACTATACCCTAGAAATCAATTTGATTGAAGTGCAGAGTCTGAAAGGCTCAATTTGATGATTACATTTTGATTATTTTTAATTAGAGGTTAGCTTACAAAACTGTGAAAATAGTATCTTGCTTTTGGGTTAGCACAGGAATTAGAGAGCAAACGAATAATGAGACACTTCAGTTTCTTACTTACAGGATAACAACCCTAAATTGTTGTGTTTCAGATCGATTTATCGTTTTTTTTGAATATATATTTTTTCAAAATATATAGTTATGAAAATAAGAAAACAAAAATCAATCATATTAAAGTTTGCCTCGTCTAATAGAAAGTAATTTAACATAAAATCGAAAACCATTAGTTAAAAGGTGCAGTTGAAATAAAAAATGAAAACAAATGAAATATATAATTAATAGAGCCTTGATATCATTTTCAGCATTTCAAAAATATGCTTTAGGAAAAATCTTCATATATTTTTATGTTGAGTATATATGTTGGATGGTATTTCTCAGTTCAAAAGAGACCTTCAAAAAATGCATAGTCTCGGCAAAAAGTTCTCATATGTGGATAATTATGATAGGTTTAAATAAAAAGTATTTGTCCAAAGGGTTTCAAATTAAAATATGGAACTACAGAGTAAAATCAATTATTATAAATTTTTTTTTTTCGATTGGCATTCAAAAAGTATTTTATAGATGGGATATATACAACGATGCTCAAAAATATGCGTGATCGTTTTGGAATATATTTTGTAGCTTTTTGTATTTTTCTGGGGTGTTTACCTTTTTACAATGACTTAAGACTACCCAACCCGGAGTTTTTTCTTTTGTAAGTATTGACTTGTTTCAAAAAATGTTAAAAATCAATTTCGATTTTCATTTCTTAGATTTATGTATATGTTTTTTTTTTCTTTTTGTTTTTTTTTTTTTCATTTTAGCCAATTTTTACGCACTATAAACTAAACAAAAAATGAAAAACTTGAAATGAAATTTTAACTAAATGGAAAATTAATAATTTGTTATATGGATTTTCTGGTTTTGATGTGGCAAAAAAACTTGCACTGCGTATTACATCAATTTCTAAAATACCTAAAATCTGGGCTTGTTCAAAATTATTTTTGTTTTTTTGAAATTGAAAACGAATCAAAATGAAATTCAAGACGAAAAAGGTGCAGTTGGTAAAGAAAATTTGAAAACTGAAAGCGAAAATTTTTAAATACAAGCCTTTTAGTCTTTAAGATCTGTTCTTTCTTCTAGCATTGATTTGTTAGTAGAAATCATAAATTTTTTAAATTAAAATTTAAGAAATTTGGTTAGTTTAAAAAGTTTTTCTTCTTTTTAGAATGGTAGGTAGAGAAAAGAAGGGGACTTAAGGGTGGTAGTTGATTGCGATAATGAAAAGCAAACACTTACGTCAAGGGGCTTCTTCAGTACAATCCATCCGGATTCTGCTTGTATATCGAAATATTCCAAATCATTGGGATTAAAGGGGGCACTCAGACTATAGACAATGGCACCATTATTATCGGCATCTTCATCGGAGGCGGAGACACGTAAGATATTTGTACCAATGCTGGCATCTTGTTTCACATTTTCAACATATTTCTGAAAATTATTGTTGAAAATTTAAATTATTATTCTGAAGGCATTCAATTTGAAATACAAAACTCACCTGACGATCAAAAAGTGGTGGATTATCATTCACATCCGTTATCTCTACAGTGAATGAGCAAACTCCTTCAAGGCTAGGATCACCCTGATCAGTTGCTTTAACTGTCACGGATACGAATTTTCCATCATCACCTTCACGATCGAATACTTTGTTGGTAGACACTTCGCCTGTCTCCTCATCAACAGTGAATTTGGTGCCCTTTTGGTTCGGTTGCTGAACTATGGAGTATTTCACCTGCAGCCAAAGAGAGACAGAGAGAGAAAAATTCAATTAAAAGTGATTGACACAAATTGTTAGAAGGCGTCGCCCATCACCAAGCACACAACATGCAATCCTTTCAAGTGCATTGAACTTGTGGTAGGGCTAAAAAGGGCAAACAAGGAATGGCAAATCTTGTCATGAAATCTCTTGACACAACACGCGGCTAATGCCAATTAGGCTGTAATCGTGTTATGAGTGGCCTAAAAACCATGCATCAAATAAACCATAATTAATTGCAAAATCTAATGCATTTTAAATCACAACGAATGAAAAGTGGATAGCATAGTTTAGAAGAGGACCGAGAGAGTGCAGACTATCTAAAGAGCTTTACAAGCGAAAATAAAACATTTTTTTCTTAAAAGTGCCCAATTCGATTCTTGCTTACCTGTCCATTAACACCTTTATCATCGTCGGTGGCCACGACTTTAATCACCGGACTGCCATTAGGAGCTCCCTCCTCAACTTTTGGATAGTAAGTGCCGCAATCCTTAAATACCGGCTTATTGTCGTTGACATCAGTAATGAAAACGACAACGACAGCTGTGGAGGTGTGTATAGTCTGATCGCCATTCACACAACACGAGCCATCATCCATGGCAGTGACATTCAGTTCATATTTATCGCGATCCAAAGATATAGCCTTATTATGCAGACGTATGACACCCGTAATGTCCTCGATGACGAATTGTCCCGAGGAAGTGCCGCCGCCAACGAAACCAAAGCGTACATTGTCACCATCTTTATCGGAGGCCACAACAGTGGTCACCAAAGTATTTGGTCCAGCATTCTCATCTACATTTGGGGTGTAGACTTGTTGCGAGAATTTTGGTTCCTCATCGTTTTTGTTTTTAGTATAGACGCGAACTGTGGCAGTGCCTGATTTGGCTGGTTCTCCTTTATCCTTTGCCGTCACAATGAACTCGTAGTAGGCATTATTGTTATCGGCATCCAGTTGTTTGTTATTCACAATTATGCCATTTGAATCCACAGCAAAATGATCATCCGAGACAAGGTATTCAATTTCAGCATTGGCCCCTGAATCGGCATCCGTTGCTTTGACTCTTAAAATACTTGTTCCCAATGGAATATCCTCATCGACATTGTGGGCCTGATAGTCGGGCAATTCGAATTTCGGTGCATTATCATTGACATCTGTGACACGAATTGTGAGCTGTTGAGAAGATGGTTAATGGTTAATGATAAGTTTTAAAAAATCTTTATGTGGATTTTTCTACTCACCTCAACAGATGTAGAGAAACCACCCGAGTCCTCTGTGGCTGTCACAATCAATGAGTAAACATGTGGCTGACGTAAATCCTCGAAATCCAATTCCTTGGCCAGTTTGACAATACCCGACGTGGGTCCAATATTAAATGTGCCCTGTCCCTGACCCTGAGCCTTTAATGTATAGCGTATCTCGCGGTCGGCAAACGACTTGGCTTTAACTGAAATAATGCTGAAAAACAAAAACAACAGGAAAAAAAATTGCCATAGAGAAAAATGTGAAAATTTGCATATAACTTTCCATCTGCTTGACTGCCTTTTGACAGTTGTTTTTCCAACAAGAGCTTTTCTTTTTGCATTTTGCTCTCCTTTTTTTTTGGGTTTGTTTTCTTTTGGTTTAGAATTTCAATGAGCAGATAGACTAATTCTCATCCACATACTTATACCACATTTGTATTTGTATGCAAAAGTTTTATTGGTAAATTTGCATTTGTTCACTTACTCGGAGTCCTTTTTCTGATTCTCTGGTATTTCAGCTTCATAGCTGGGCATATAGAACTGGGGAGCCCGCTTGCCACCGACTATCGATAGACGTTCCTCGGGAGTACTCTGAAAACGACGATCATCCACTTTGCCGTTCTGATCCTCGGCCTTGACATATAGCACATATTCCATATCCAATTGAAACAGATCGGTGCCGCGAGTACGCACCACACCGGACCGTTCATCGACCTCAAAACGTCCACCGGTTCGATCGCGTACAATAAAATAATGTATATTATGGTCAGTGTCAGGATCACGTGCCTGTAGTGTAAAGACTGGCGTATTTGGTGGGGCATTCAGTTGCACCACAGCCTGCATGGGCAATGGTCTATTAATGAAATATGGTGGCTCATCGTTAACATCCTTGACGAGAATTATGACACGCTGATTATCCGTATACTTGATGCCAGCTGCAAAAGAAAGAGACGGAAATTAAAATGATTAGATTTGTGTCTGTTTATTTTCGCAAGGGTTGTTAACAAATATCGTGTAATTCAAAGCTCTCAAGTTTCAGTTAAACCCTACAAATGCATTCACCCGGAAAAGCAATTCCACTGGGGACCAAAGTTAAACCTTTTTAGTTACTGCAACTAATTAAATAGCTAAAAACTTTCAATGAAAATCACCAAAAAGAAAAATCAAGGCCATTGGTTTCCAAACATTCTTCGAAAAATGCTATAAAATTAAACCTTAACTTTAGTAAAATAAAAAAAAATCAATAAAAAAAGCCGCTGCCTGGCAAGGGTCAGACAAAAGAAGGGGCTGAAGGAACGTAAAATGCAAGGGTCGCTAAAGCCACCTTACTTCTGTTTTTTTATACACATACACACACACACATATATAATCTTTTTGTTGTAGTTTAACAAAATGTCTGCACCGGAATATACCAATCATGTTGTTGTTGTTGTTGTTGTTGCTACTGCTGCTGGAGTAGGATATATACAGGCCTCTTGCTTATTAGAGAAACGTGTGTGGGTGCAGGGTGTCGAGGGCCAGCTGAAGTAGTCAACAAATAAGACAGACGATTTACTTGCCCTTAGCTGGCTTTTTTTTGCGTTCCTTACTTTACCCCAAAATGGGGGAAGTTGCTTCACAAAGGCATAAAGAAATTCGAGCGTGATAAAAAAGAAATAGGGGAGCTGCATTTCTAGTTTAGCTGGAACGAAGTTTTGTTACCCTAAGACCTTATAAATATACACATTGAGGCGAAATACTATCTGACTTGAATGACTGTTTTTGAGTTGATTTGTTTAAAATCTAAAGAACTTAAAGAACTTATTTTTGTCTTACAAATGCTCCTTTTTCTTCAGAAGAACCAGAAAACACAATTGTTTAGTTCACTGCAGAACTGTCCTTAGAAAACAAATATTGAATATTTTTATTCTAAAATTAACTTATTTTAAAATTAACAAAAATTCAGCTTGATAAATGCTTTTGACAAAAACTTTTGCATTGTTTGTAGCCTCAAAGTCAGATACTCTGAAAAAATGTATATACCTTTCAGTCTTTTTTTTTTCAAGTGTATGGAATGAAAAAACAGTGACTGAGTGGGTAGACCAGAAGGACTATGTACATGTGTAATTTCTGAAGAGTGCGGCAAAGTGAATTGTAAATACAGAAAAATAAAGGAAAACAGAATTTGGCTACATTTTTTGTTCAACAGATTGCAATTGCAACAAAGATGCAACAAAGTTTTTTAGCCAAAAACCATATAAACCATATAAAGATGGGGACAGAGTGAGAAAGAGAGAAGGAGAGAGAGAACAAGTACAGAACGCTGATTCCTTTGCCAACTTTTGTAACGATTTTCTATGGCTTATTGTACCAAGTGCCAAAACAGGTAAAATAAATGCAAGAAATGGCAAAAAAAAAAAAAATGAAATAGAGAGAGAGAGAGATTGAAATGGATAACAAAGAGAAAGAGCGAGAAAGAGAAAGAAGGAAATAATGTGCATAGAAAATCAGCAGCCAACATGGCGGATATCCGTGGCGACAATGCACACGTTGGGGTTGTGGGATGTGGATGAATACGGAGTGAGTCCATCTATGACTGGCAGTGCCTTTTGTTGTCGTAGAAAATATTAAAAAAAGGAAAACAGAAAAAATGAAAGATTTTCATTCCGCAGTCATGAATTTGTAGAGAGAAAAATAACAAGTGCAACTTCTTGATAGATGAAACTATTTAAAGTAGGTACTTTAAGGATGCTAAAGTCAAAAGTTTGCAAACACTAGAATGCCAACTGAATCAAAAACTAAACACTGTAACATCAGATAAGAGAAGTTGGCTTGGCTTATCAATATTAGCTTATAGTCACATAACTAAAACAAATACTCAATAATAACTTCTACACCGAAAAAGAAAATAAACGTTCTTATTATCTTTGAAAACTATTTAATTAATCATATTTAAGTCTTTTAATTTAATTTGATAAAAATTCATTTGCTCTATGTGGCTTAAGATTATGTTCATCTAAATTGAAACCATTTTCTTTTCGCTCTTGCTTAATAGTTAAGCTCTCAGTTGGTGGTTCACCCTTAAGTTGTTTGCCCCATGAGTATATTATACCCTGCGGGCACAATCTTGATGGCTATATTAGTTGCGTGCACTGCAGTGCACATGAACATTGCATTCTAAGAAGTAAGAATGTATCATTTTATAATTATTAAAATAAATGAGTTTATAATTGATGTAATGAAACTGTAAATTTTGGCAAAACATTTTCTGGCAACAATCTGGAGTCTTGTCTTTGAATAACCCAATAAAATACAATACTAAAAAGTTAATAAAAGTATAAGCAGATGTTTTATAGTAGAGCTGAAGGTATCCTATTCAAGTTTGTGATACAGTGATCTTATGCTATAACTTAAGAGCTACACAGTTTTCTTTCTTCGATTGGACGATACCCTGATAGGTATAGCGTACCGCCAGTATAACATTTATTTTTGTCTTCTAAGCACTCTTCCTCTCTCTTTGCCACTGATTTCCTGAAGCGGGAAAAAATTTACCACCACAAGATTTAAGTGACAGTTACTGCTCGTAGTCCTAGAGATTGCACAGGACTCTTAAGGAGTCAAAACCATGCAGCTAGCAGCATAGAAATACTTGGTAATCACTGCCAAGGGAAGTGTTCGTTCCCTTTGAAAATGCCATTGTCATCATATGCTTGGGGTTTTCGTTTACCCGTCCTCCTTCTGCTTCTTTTTTTTGTGGCTGGGGTTAGCACTAAATGCAGTATCAAACAAAAAGCAAGAACACATTCAGAAAGATGATGACGTTTGGTGGCATTCGAGAAGAGTGAAAAATAGAGAGAGAGAGAGTGAGATGAAGAAAGTCGCCAAGGGATTTGCTGCACCTAGTGCAGCTTTTTCAGTGTTTTTTCGTTGCTTTTTGTGATGAAAAGTGCGCGGAGGACTTTTGTCATGTTGTTGTCGTCGTCAGCGTCATGCGATGGGTGGTAGACAAACAAAGCAGCTTATTGTTTCAATGGATTAAGTGGAAAACCAATGGGGAGTGTAAAGACAAAACAAGACTGAGAGGCAGAGATAGAGAGAGAGAGAGAGAGAGAGAACTCTCCAGACGAACGTACGTGTCTTCGTCAAGTGGGTGCCAGCTTGAGGTTCTCCTTTTTTTTGCCCCTTTACTTTTTATTTTTTTCTACAAGGAAGTGTCACTACTGTATCCCCGAGTGTAATGCATGAGTGTGGCATGGAGAAGAAATTGAATTTGTTATAAGAAAATTGACAAGAGAAACTTGTGTTGAACATAATTTATTTATTCTGCACGTTTTGTAAATTTATGTTGAAATGATTTGTCTCATTTAAGGGTAAACAAAGTTAATAGAACTTTGTTAGCACATGGAAAGTTGACTTTGAAATGAAGTTAGCTTTTAAAACTTTTAAATTCATTATATAAATGACACGTAATTGAGGAATAAAATGGAATGTAATAGAATTTGTGTTTTTGGTTCCATGATAATGTCAGAAACAGCATCTATTACTAACTTTAAAAAGACAAAACAAAAACATTTAAAGAGTTTAAAATGTTCTTATAATATATCAAGACTTTGATTTAAAAATATTTTTTTTTATTCACCTTAGTAAATACTTGACTGAATCCAATCAACTTTTAGTAAATTCCAGAAGGAACTTTTTTTTATATGTTCTCATTATAATTTTTCAACTTTTATTTGCGCAAAATATTATTATAACATTGCCAACGAAATCGCACTTCACAAAAATCTTTTCATTCAAGAAGTTTTTTTTTGCAAAATAATTTTTCTGTGCAAATTTAACGGCAACTTAACTTTTTCCCCCCTTCTCCAGCAATTGAGACCACCCCAAAACATAATCAAGGTGCATTAGATGAAGGTATATTGGTCTTGGTTTGGTTTGGTTCGGTTCGCTTCTTCCCTTCTTGATTAAAATGCAGTCAAGTCGAAAGTTTTCTTAGCTTTTTGGTATTCAGCAGGTACTGGGAGCAGAGAGAACTTGCCTCGCCAAATGAATTTCCACCATTTTCACCATTTGCTGCAGCGGTATAAATACGTGCCAGAAATATAAGTACAAAGCTGAGAAGTTTTCCCTCAATAGTTATGCTACCCCGGGCCAGAGAAGAAAAAACAACCATTTTATGACTCGTGTAATATTTTCCCCTACCTATGCACCATAAAGATATGCGGGGGATGGGGTTGAGTGGGCATAGTAAAGCCGAAAAGATGATTCTTTTCCTTTATTTTTCTTGATGGGCTATTTGCGCCATGGATTTAATGAAGCTGTTAACAATGGCACAGAAGAATGTGGCAAAGGCTGAAACCAAATATTGAATGAACATATTGATGAAATGGAAGGATACATATACACAAACAGACACAAACAAACAAAGAAAGCAAGCAAAAAAGTATCAAGGGGATGGCTGCGCGGAGAGTCATGAAATACTAACAAAAGGACATGGCAACGACAAAAGTGAAAAGAACATAAGAAAACATTCCACACGGAAATGTATGGCAAGCACAAATATTGAAGTTACCATCTGGATTACCTTTTAGTAATTACCATTTAGAAAATAACAGCTTTGCGACTATTAAGGTACATAACCAGTATTTTAAGAGTTCATTAGAAATGCTGTGCTTAGTTATAATATTATTAATCATTTCCTTTCACTCATTGAAACAATTTAAATAATAAATGTCAAAATTATTAAGCAACCTACAACAATTTAAGTGCAAATATAATTAATGTTTTATTCATTTTGGCTATCTACGGTTTTATATTAAGGTTGTCATTCATTGAAAAGTAAAAATTAATTAAGTACTGATTGTGGAAATGGCCGAAAGTGGAAAACTGGTCAGAGTATCTATTACATTTTTAAATTCCAGAATGAAAATATTTTAAACGGTTTAACTGTGCTTACAACAAACTGTTCTAAGAAATTTAATAAAGATGACAAAAAAAAAAAAGCGATAAAGAAATTTCAACTGGTTGTCTCTGTTGACAGCAGCTGGTTGCAACTTAATGAAAACATTTGATGGCATTAAAAATTTGTCATTGCAAATCAGAGACAGACGCTGCCAACGAGACTAGCTAAATGTCATTCATATGGAAAGATGCAGGCAGATGTCAACCAGTGAGTCGACGCTCTCACAGCGTGAAGTCCTCAGTTTGAGTTGCCGTTTATTGAGTCACTTAACTGCCAGGCAAATGAGTTAACACCTAGTAGACGATGCAGTCGAAACTCGTTTATGCTACTGCTGCCCCTGTGCCACTAGCCACTTGTGTCGAATGAAAGAAAAACGAAACGAACGAACCAACGAGCACACCAAGGAGAAGTCAACATTTCGCCTGCTTTTGAATGCAAAGTTATGCGACAAAAACTGAAGAAGATGAAGAGATGAACAGAAACACAGAGTCTCCGCCTTCGACTCCTTGTCTTATCTGCCATGCCTTGGTATGTTGGTTGCCATGGCAGGGCAACAAATTGGCAGTTGCAGATAAATATAAAGATAAGGAATCGACGGCCCATAAAGTCGTTCATTTTAGTAGGTGTCACATTTCTCACGGACTTCTTACGACAATAAATACGCAGAATGTAAACGGCGTGAAAAGCATTTGAGGCATTCGACATAAAGCGAATGGCCATCGTTTTAAGCTCAAATCAGTAAAAAACACACACAAACAGTTTAATTTGATCTTGATAAACGTTAACTACTTACAACTAATTAAAATTAACCACAATTTATGCAGAATCATCAACACAATGACAGCAAGTGGCAAATAGAGTATAATGGGATTCAACCAAGACGAAAACTTAATTACATCTCAAGCGACTGAAACAGGATTCATGTTTCATTTTCTAACCAAACCTTGTTTGTTTGAAATTGATTCAATAAAGTTAGAAGACAGTTGATGACAGTTGAAGACAGTTTAGTTGAATTTGGTACTCAGTAAAACAAATAATAACAAATACAAAGGTTAAATTGTGAACTCATTGTACTATCCTATTCTAATTAAAAAAAAAAACATTTCAGAACTGTCTTCAAATAAAAATTGCTTTATTTTAGAATTTACCTCTTCTTAATTAATATTAGTTTGATTTGAATCATCTAACTATTTTTAGAAAAATTGAATCAAATATCAATTCGAATGGCTTTTGTCTCAAATTTTGACACTTTTGACCACAGTTGCAGTGTATACTCATAAATTGTATAGAACATGATGAAACCTTATCACAATCCGTTTGCACTTCAATGCATTCTCATGGGCAAACAGGTCAAATGGGCTAACTAACGAGTACAGTAAAATTTATGCACTGCACTTCGGGTAGTTAAACCAATTTAAAATGAGAGGAAAAAAAGAAACAAAACTTTAAGCTTTATGTGCCCTCAACTACCACCTAATAGTTGCTCATCAATCAAAAGCCTAAGCTCACTTCAAGAAAGTAGAAAAAAATAAACGTCTCCTCTGGCAGTGCCAGAGGGTAACTTTGCTTGGCACCTGCTGCTCATGATTGGTATGCAGGTGGCAATCGTAGATGCCACTGGGAGCTGGCAGTTTGGGCCAGGCAGGATTGCCCCTGGCCATCTCATCTTCTGGCTGTAGAGGCAGGGAAATTGCAATTAAGTCAGCGCGCACAATCGCCATCAAACTCAATCAAGCTACACGACACTATGGATAACAGAGTGAAGAAAATTGATGGAAAAGAACTGGGCAAGGGGGTTGGATTGGGTGGGTGGTCCATAACTGCTTCTACTAGGTGTAAAAATGAAAGCAAAGAAGATAAAAATTACATTAATTTTCGCTTAATGTCTGCCATGTGCACAAAGTTCACTTCATGTCTGCGAAATTTGATTGTTGAAATGAAAGAAAAGCCCTCAAAATGGCAGACTCTGATGAAAAGAATGTTAACGAGTCTGTGTTAAAGAATTCTCTATATCCAAATTTCTTTTTTTTGAAAAGGATGGTTCTATTCTCTAAATTTTACAAATAAAGTTTACTCAGTTTATTCCCATAATTTATTGCATATTTTTTGAACTATCAAAAAAATTCCCCCTTGAATTTTATTTCGAATTAATGTATTTTAATCAATTTTTTCATTTCCTGAATCAATCCACATGAGATGTAACCGAAGTTTGGTTACAAAAATCAAAGCTCAGTATAAACAAAAAAGATTTGTACATGTTGTCAAAAATTTTATATTCCCCCGGAACGAGTTTTGTTTTTCTCTGGTTTTTCATTTCTTCGTTCTTTCAGTTTTCTGTTAACTTAAGCATTTTTCTTGGCTAGTTATTATGCCATTTGTCGATTTTAGTTTTCCCTCTTTTTAGAGTTTTATATAAAAGTCGCCTTCCTGTTTTGACTGCAAACAACGGCAGTGCGGCAAAAAAAAAGGAAAGGCAAAAAATAACAAAAACTGGAAGAAAGAATGAGAACTGACGGGATGGGAAAGAGAAGTTGCTGGACTAACTTCATCTGTCTGCTGCCATGGCAACATTGTGTGTTGGGGCAATAGACGCCATTTTGTAGCCACATCTTTTTAGTGGAAATAACTGTAACTGTGTGTGTGTATGGCATGTGTATAAATGTATGTGTGTGTGTGTGTGTGAGTCTGCGTGTGTATGTATTGCCCTTAGGCGGTTTGGCTTGGCTGACTCTGTCGCTGTCTCTGACTGTGGCCATTTAATTCATTCTTGCCTCTTGCCCTCTCGCCTTATCTTCTTGTGTCTACTCTGATTATTTTCTGGTTATAGCCAAAAAAAAAAAAAACTTCTCTCCATCTCTCTGGCAATGACAGCTCTACTCTCTTTGCGTTTTTCCTCTCTCTCCTTCTCTCTCTTATTATTTTACTTCGATATTGTAAATATATTTATATATATATAGATATGGTTTATTGAACTTTTTGTTAATATCAATTTGGCTCGTTTGTGTTGGTTTTTCTCTTTCTCATCGTGACATAATGTGCAGGTAGGTTGCCTAATTGATTGATTGAATAATAATTTAAATATTTAAATTGAATTAAAGTCTTTCCGTCTATAATTGAATGACAACATAAAATAATTTTAACCTGCAAAAATTTCTCAAAGAGTTAAAAGGCTAAAGTGGCCAAAAAGAAAGATAACGAACATTATTGTACACATCAAGTTTAACGATAAATGGTGTAAAAATTATCTGATAAGGAGATTACAAAATCAATTATTGGTAGTTTTATTCAACTCTATCTTATTTACTTATCTGCGAGAGAAATGTATACGAAATTATGTATAATTTATTACAAATTCTTTTCGGCAATTCAAATTGCATAACACGCCATAATTCATTTCAAATCCATGATTTTCATTTTCCAGTTCAGCATTTATCATGGATTTATTTATTTACGAGAAATTTTGACACAAGAGAGCAGCAGCCTTAACTATCTACCTATGTACCGCCCACTTACCTCCCCTATTTGAAAGTTTATATGTAGCATTTCGCATCAGTTCTATTTAACGTCCCTCTACCTAACCTACCTTGCATCCTACCGAGTACAGAAATTCTAAGCAAAAGTGTTTTGGCCTAAATTTGAAGAGGCAAGTTGGAGAAAAATTTCGCGCAGCAGCCGCAGCAACACAAGTTGTTGCAACATAAATTCTCTGGGATGCAAAAATGGGAGAAGATTCTGTGACAGTTGAGTTAAGTTTTGTTGTTTAGTTTAGTTTTACGCTACATAAAATGTCTAACCATATATGTACATATGTAGCTATGCAAATGCTAAGAGAAAAGACAACTTATGGGTACTTTCATGTCTACCTAGAATAACAAACTGTTTTAAATCTGTTTCATTAAAAGCGCAAATCTTATCTGATTGTTTAAATTGACATTTCAATTTCTGCGGTCTAGCCTTGAAATTCTCGAAATCAATTTCTATTGTAAATCAGATAAAAAGGTCAATTATATATCTAAATGCATCATTGACAGTTAAATGTAAGCAAAAGTGCTTGAATATCTAAACAAGAAAAATTACTCATGTATGCAAAAAGAAAATGCTGTTTGTTGCTTGCTTTATCTATCTTTCTCTCTCTGCCTCTATTTCCATTCAATATATCTTTTTCTATTGATTTGTATTTGAAACATGTCTACACTTGGGAAATTCGAAATGTTCGCACTTAATGATGTTGTACACTCCATGCGGATAGATAGGAAGCAAAATAAAATAAAATAGAAATCAAGCTGGCAAAAAGAAGATATTCTTTGTTGGCTGTCAGGAAAATGTACGCAGAAGGAAAATACATGTATTTTCATATCCACTCGGATGACACAATTCTAGTTTCATTTTCAAATTCAATGACAGTCTCTTATGAAATGATCGATTGGATAGCTTATGCAGTTGAGACCTACCAAATGGAAAGTCAGAAAAGTTTAGGTTAAGCAAGTAGAGAAAAGTTTAAATTAAATGTAAAATACAAACAATAATTATAATTTGA
Organism: Drosophila tropicalis; assembly: GCF_018151085.1. Lineage (NCBI taxonomy): Eukaryota > Metazoa > Arthropoda > Insecta > Diptera > Drosophilidae > Drosophila > Drosophila tropicalis. The sequence continues at coordinate 35,428 of NW_027172689.1, read as the reverse complement.
TAATTATCAAATAAATAATGGACTTAAGGTTTTTTATAATATTGAGATATAATCCTAATCAACAAAAATGTCTCAAAATACGAATTAATTCATAAAATATTTATTTACAATCATTGTTGTAGGCCATAATGGAGCCTATTTCGGGCTAAAAACACTTAAATTCATATTGTGTAATAAAGGAGCATTTACTGTTTACTGAGTGCTTGACCTTTTCATGGAAGCCCCACGAGATGTTGTTATTAGCAGCCAGAAATCTACACAAAACAAGAAACATTTTTAGCCTACAACGTTTTAATTCATAACTCAAAGCTATTCATGTTTAAAAAAAAAAATATAACCTTTATAGAATTTTACTTAAAACTTGGAAAATTTTTGTCATAATTAGTTTAATTTAGTTTGCTGGCAAAGCTTTTCTTTGATTATGTCTCATTATTAATGCTTCATTGATTTTCGTCTCTGCCATTTTTTGTTTGACTCTCTGGCAAGTTTTTCTTTATATACCTACTTCTGTATATATAAAATAAGTATGTATAAAAACGCAATTTATGCCAATCAGTAAAGCTCCCCCAAGTAGCTATAGTAACTTTGTTGCCTCCTTACTTACTAACCTTACCACCATTCATTCATTCGCTTACTCAAGGGGCATATAAATCAACTTCTTCACTTCATTAAGGGCTACTTACTTTAGCCCTTGGCAAAGAAATAACGAAAGGAGGGCCACAAAAATATTATAGTTTGGCCAACCTACTGACTCCTCTCCCCCATGCCTCTCGCCTTGCTCACATATACAACCATTAGCCACAATATTTAATATGCATTTTTTATGTTCTTCTCATGCACGCAAGCACACAAAAGTGTGCTATAAAAATCGTTTGTATTGGTTTTATTCAAAGGAGGCAAATCATGATAAATCGGTCGATCGGTGGTCGTTGACTGGTCAACTCCACTCGAATTCAAATTGTTCAAATTAAAAATAATTTCGGTAAATGTTTCATTTAACCATTAAGCCATGTAAATTTGTTGTTATTGTCACTTTACGCACTTTCCATTCAATGAAACACGCAGAAACAATCGCAAACACACACACACACTTTAAGTGGATGGAAGTGAAATTTTCCTGCCTATCAGGACAGACCAACTCAGTTGGCATGTTGTCATTAAGAGTTCAGATTCAGACCAGAAGTGACCCACGTGGCATGGTTCAAGTGGACATTTGTGTTACTCTTTATTGGTGTATATTGGGGAGTATATTGGTTCTACAATTGAGCTTTTATCTACTTAATACAAACGGAACTTATGTTAAGAGGCTTAGAATTTAAATTGTTTAAGTCTTTAGAGAGGACCTTTGGCCCTTTTACACAGTATCAGCACTTCCACGGGGACCTTCTTTTTGGACCGTTTCGCAGAATTGCACTATTATGCTAGCCATGTTTTGGCATGAAACCAAAATGCACAGCAGCAGAAGCAGAAACTGAACAGAGGCTCCACAAGCGCGAGCATTTTGCATTTTAATGAGTCAACACTGTGTGAAAGAGAGTGCGCTAGAGCGAGAGGGCTGTAGTTGGGATAAAAGGGGAGCACTGAGCTGGACGCCCCATGGCGTTAAAGAGGCGTGCTAACAGGGGGGCATGCCAGATAAAGGGTGTGAATACCGCAACGCTGCATGTGCAAAAAGTGATTGGCCAACAAGAACACTGGCAACAGAGCCAACATGGCCAACAGTGGTGACCAGTTCCAAAAAGAAAAAATAATGAACGATGAGAAATAAAAAAGTATGAAGAAAAGCATAAAACCAAACAAATTTTCCAGCCATGGTTTCACTTTCTCTCTCTCTCTCTCTCTTTTGTTCTCCCTCTTTCTCTCTAGGGTTGGATAGCGAACAATTTGTATTTGCAATGTGAAAACAAAATGGCTATAGGTAACACACCCGAACATTCCCCTCCCTCCCTCTCCGACCGTCATGTCAAACCATTGGCACACTCAACCTGATGGCACACCTGCTGTTTGATTTGTGGGTGCAAAGTATGGCAAAAACAAAGGCAACCAAATTGGCAACTGAAATATATTGGCCAAATGGACAAAAGCCGTTAAATAAAAATGTATGCTAAATGTTGTTTGGTCTACAAATACATTTGTAATATATTTGCTGTATGGCCAAATAAATTTACCCCCAAAAAACAATTTCTCAAAAGAAAGTTGACAGTCAAAAACAATAAAAATTCATAATGATGGAAAAAGTTTGCCTTTAAGAGCTACTAAATTTTTTTTTTTTGTTTTTACCTTACGGACCTTTATTTGCATTCAAAGAAGAAGGAAACATGTGATAGGTCTTCCTGATTCTTAAGACTAAAACATTTTCCTTCAGTATTTTGAGTTCTCTAATATCAGAGTTGTTTCTATAACAAGCCAACCATTTATTTTAACTATGAATTTATAGGAAAGTATTTTAATTAGACATTTATTTTAGTCATTAATTAATATATATAAAAAATTACCTTACATTGCACATATATGTACATATATATTGATTGATTTCAAGGGTTGTTTTTTTCAAATTGATTGATTTATCTACGATTTTTGCATCTAATTTTATTTGAAGCAATAAATTTCAAAATCAGAACCCATTGACATGTGAAATTTTATGCATCAATTAACTGTAAGAGATAGACATAGACCAGAGAAAGAGATAGACGTAGATTCGGTCGATAGATAGTCACGCACATGCATCCAATGTATCAAATCGAGTGTAAAAATTTTGTGCGTTAACTTTTCAACTTAACTGTGAGTGTGTGTGTGTGTGTGTGTGTGATTGCGTTGGTATATGTAAGTTGTATCTGTGTGCCAACAACTTCATTTCTCTGCTAATTAGACCATGACGTGTTTACGATGCCGATGCGAATGCCACCTACCCCACACCTACGCCTCTGGCACTGCCACTGACATTGCCTGACGCCTACCCCTCCCCCTTATAGCACAAATCACCGACGCATTCAGCATTGTTGTCGGGAGTCAGAGAAAACTGTGATAAATAACTACCGCAAGGAAAACAGTCAAGCTAAAATTGCCAAAGGGTAAAACGCACTGCCATGCCATGCCATGGCATGCCACGCCTCGTTCAATCCTTTTTTGCAATGCAAATCATGTTGGGTTTGTCCGTTGGTCATGCCGCTCTAGTGGTAACCCTGAGTTCTGGTTACTCAGTTCCTGGTTCTTGTGTTCCCTTCGCTATATTGTTGTAATAAACGCAATTTGTATCATGAGTTATTACTGCAGATGTGTGCGAGGATAGCAGTAAAATCAGAGTGAAAAAAGCGCAGGAAGAAAGCAAACTGGAAAGTGTAACAGGATTTTTAAACAAATCCCGGAATTCACGCAGAATAAAAAGCAAATAAAAGGGAAAGAACGTGTGGAAATTGCCATTTAATTTACCGTTTTTCCTATGTTTTTATTTTATTTATTTTTGCTGCTTCTTTCCTCTTTTTTTTACATTTATTTCGCATAATTTTCAATTTTGCTTCCCTCACAGTTTTTATTATTCAGCACAAAAATATGCTATACTTTTTCATTGTTGTATCTGTATCTTGTGGAACAAACTTAATCAAATTTTGTTTTGCTACAGAGCCTTGCCTTTCAATTTAATTATTGTGCAACAAAAAAGTTGGAAATAGTTTGCCTAAGAATCGATTGGATAAAATTGAAGCAGAACTAACAAAACAATGTATAGGCCAAAAAATGCAATTATACCATAAAGAAACCAATAAGCAATCTTATTGGATTGTCTGAGCTTAACAATTTTTTAGAAATTTATTTTGAACGAATTTATGGAGATGAATTTGCTTATTTTTTTTTTTTTTTCAAAACTGAAATACTATTAAAAGCTTTAATTTCCATAAAATTAAGTTAAATTGTAAGAATAAACCGAATAATTTAAAATTTTAGAAACTTTTTACTCAACATAATTTTTTACGAAAAGTGGCATAAACTTTGTTGAAATTATTTTGTACATTTTTAGTTTTTTATAAACTTTATGCAAACTAATTTTTGTTACATTATTTTTTTCAGGTGAAATATTTATCATGCGGTTGATAAAATAAGAGCATAATAAAAAACATCAAGTTTTTTGTAACTTTTCTAAATATTTGTTTTATCATGTGCGATCCTAGAAATGTATGGCGAAAGTGTTCCTTTAAAACTTTAAACTATTAGCAGTCACCAGTAGATAATTAGAGTCAGTACTGTTCAATTTCATGAAAAATTAAACAAATTTAATCTATTTGAAACATGTGGTTAAATATTAAAAGTGAGTAAAATAGTCAAGTCTTAAAGAAGCAGCAAATTTTTCTTCGAAATTGCAGCTACATTTCGGTCTGAGACAGCTTTTTTACGTACTTAAGCCAGTTTGTTGTAATGTGTTCTTAAAAGACTTTCACTTGCTTCATGCTAATCAAATTTTAACGCATTAACTCTTTGGTTTCAGCTGCTTTGAGAACTTATGCCAAATGAAATCGGAATTTTAATAATTTGCATAAGTTAAAACATAGTTTGTCTGTCCCGAAACACACACACACAAACACACATATGGCGCACATAGGGCGGATGGGCTGACATGCATATAAAACATGAAATTAATGCTTAATTAAGCAAGTTTCGCTACAAACTTCAAAGCTAGGAAAGATATTCTACCTTGACTCGAATGTTGAAAGGTTGGTGAAGGGCGTTAGTGTGGGAAAATGGGAATGGAAACTTAAATTCACATTTTCATAATTTATGCTTACATTTTACAGAGGGCCCGAAGCCCTTCTTGAAGTTATGCAACATAAGACGAAAAATTTTATGCAATAAAAATGTTTGCATTCTTCAGATTGGGAGGACAAATAAAAGGAAAGAAAACGGAAACTAAGAAGCTGCTGCATTTTATGTTACTGAAACTTTTATGTCCTGATATTAGCTTCGACATTTCTATATTTTTGCACTGAGCCAAGCCAACAAAGTTTATTTTTTATCGCAAACTCAGTTTCCTGAACAAATAAATTTTACATAGTGCCAGGCAGCAAGAAAGTGTGACAGTGGATAGAAAAGAAGTGGTGAGGTAAATGAGGAGAAAGGGGAAAAAAAAGAGTCAAGCATATGTCATGTTGCATATCTGGTTTTCCCTTTTCACCTGGGAATGCTGCAACCAGCATAACTTTTCCTTATGTCTTTTTATGCCCTCTAACTACAATGCAAAGGGGTACATTAAGAGCCACAAAATGTTCAAAAGGGGGCAGTAACATGGGTTGATTACATATTTTAAAATATGTATATGTATGTATGAATGTTAAAAGCAAAGCTTTATCCAAGAGGATTGAGTCTTATTAGTGGACCAACACTTAACATATCTTTGTTATGTGGGTGAAGTGAGTTTACTCTAATTAGGCATTTTATTTAAGTTTCTACTAAGCAAAGCTTTTTATAGAATAAAGTAAACAAATATTTGACGTTACTGGCATTTACATCTTTAAGCACTTAAGTCTTACAAAATCCATTTCTAAAACCAACGTGTAAATCGTTTAGTAAAGCGTTAATTCAGGTGTGCCCAAAAGACGCCCTTTGTACCCCTTCTTTGGCTTGTTTCACTTTCTCTCAATCTATGCAAATTTTTTAAATAAATGGTATGTATTTTATGCTCATATCGTTTGAGTCCTTTTTTTCTTATTTTTACGAGCACTTTCCTGTGGCTCAAACCCAACCCCTATGTATGCCACTTTTCTTTCATTCTCCTCCCTCTATCTCTCTTTCTGTCTCTTTTTCTCTGTGCGCAGTCTCATTGATTTTATTTCATTTTCCAGCATTCCTTTTACTCTTTTCGCCCGATTTCTTGTGTTGCTCTCCTTCTCGTTCTCTCCTGCATTTTAAATGAATGAAAAATATTGTCGTAAATTTTCTTGTTCATTTTCTTTGCCCTCTTCTTCTAAGTTTTTAGCTACTTTTTCCTTTGCGTCTGCTTCATGCATCTGCATCAAGTGCATTGCTTTGTTAAGTGTTTTACATAGTTTGCTTATTATTAAGGAATTTTCTTCTAGGTTCCACTAAATGTTTGTGCTTATCTCACTTGTATGAGTGGCTATGTGTGTGTGTGTGTATATCCAAAAGTCTGTGTGTTGTGTCCTGTTGTGTAAGTAGAATGGTGGGCATTTTTTGTCACATAAATTATCTCAAAGGAAGCGTAAAGAACATTTTGAAATTCTAGTATTTCAATTGCTTTTTAGATTATGAAAAGGAAGAAATGTCATCAAGTGGTTTCTTTTCTTTAAACCAGCCCAGGAAAATGCAAGGATAACTTCTGTTTTAAGATAACTCAAGTGCAATGCATTCGAAATATTAGGCTTGTGTAGAAAAACTAACTAGATTTGAAAGTGGGCACAACGAAACCTGTCAAGCTGATTTCAAATTGCAATTAACATTGTAATTAAATTAACAAATATTTTTACCTCCGTTTGATAAACTTCACAAGCGGTTTTCATCATAAAATATTTTGTAAATTTCATCAGTTTTATGTTGAACCGATAACATTGAAGTAGTCATAGTCAAATTAATGTAGTATTTTAATACAACACACTCGGTAATTATTCCCCACTTTAATAATTCGCTTTTTTTTCCAATGACAATATTTACCATTAATTAATTGAAATAACAATGTAGCCAGACACACAAAGGGAGGAGAGCGGTGAAGATAAAATCATTATATCAAAAGACTGTTAAATATGTGTAAACATTTTTCAATATGTTTTATGTTAATACCCTCTATTTATTGTTTCGAAAGGGTATATTAAGAGGTATGAATTTATGTTATTGAAATATTTATCTAGCATAGCAACACTTTAAAATATAAGCCAATTCCCAATACCAAGTATTGAAGTTTAATTTTCAGAAAAAAAAGTTAAATCACTAACCTATATAGGGTATCGCTAAGTCGCTTAGCTGATTTTTCTCTATCTTATATAATTGAAAGTCGGTTTTACCCTACTGAACATATCATACCATATTGTTGCCTAAGTAGGAATGGAAATTGTGTGATTATATTTGTCTGGTTAATTGTTATTGGTTTTGTGAGCGTCTGTCTGGCTTAATCATTATCCTCCTCATGCTCATTATTACCATCGTCGCTGGCAGTGGATGGCGAATACATCATAAATGAGCCATTTGATATGGTCTGAAACTTCGCTTCATTATGGAAATGGAAAACCGTTTTGGGTTAATTTACTCTTGCCAAAGGGATAAAGACAATTCCAAAAGGGACTAATTGATCTGAGGAGCTAGTAATAGAATGTGTTTTCGATTTATGTATGTACATATATGTATGTATGTGCATATGTGTTTTTGAAATGGCTAATAAATTGATAGACGAATACCCCTAATGCACAGTGAAGCATTGCTTTGCCTTGACAATTAAATTGCAAATGAAAAGTTGCATTCTACAGAAACAACATAAAAAAACTCCTATTCAAATATTTGTCTATTGTCCATTGGGTTTGGGAAATGTAATTAAAGCTTGTCCTTTGCTTCTCCATTGTCAACAATTTTCATTTTCCGTTTTGTTTTCTTTGTTATTTCAAGCGTCGCTCAATAAGCAAATATTGAAGAGGAAACCAAACCAAAGCAAACCAAAGCGGAGCATAGCAAAGGATAGTTCATGAAATTTCCATCTTAAATATTTCGTTTTAAATTAAATTGCATTTTTCCTTCACATGATAATTGCTGAGTTCATTGGTTAAAATTGGCTCTCCGTCGTCGACCACTATTGTGGACTGGACAACTTGGACTCGAACTGGATGCAAACTGCACGCGAACAGAACTCAAACATTGTTCATCTGTCAGTCAATTAAAAAGTTTCCATAAATGCATTCATGTTGCAAATGTCGTAACTGTCGCATTGTTGCCTTTTTCTCTCATCCTTTCCTCCCACAGTTTCTCTTCCTTTTTTGCTGGCTCTAGCGATTTTCATTAAATTTTTTATCGTTTTCTTTTCCCCCATCTGCCGAACATCATTCGTTTTCTGAATTCCCCTTTGATTGGGGAAACATGTATGCCTTAAGTGCTGCCATGTGAAAATTGCGTTTTCCTGAGATTAAACAATTGCCAAAGGATTTACTACGAGAGACTAAACTATGCCTGAAACTCTCTGTATTAAAGTGTACAATCATGAAAAAAGAAGATACTTTAAAAACTGTAAGACTGAGAATATCAAGGCATTTTGTAAAACCTAAGAAATTATTTTTGAATGGGCGAGATCAAGTGATCTTTTAACTTACCATTGTGCCCCATGTTGGTGATGATGACCCAAAAATCGATAGTCTTCTCTGGACCCAATTCCTCATAGTCCCACTTCTTTTTCACTCGCACAGCGCCATTTGTTTCCACTGTAACCCATGGATTATCATCGCGAATTTTAAAGGTTTCTTTATCCGTTTCCTTCTCCAACTGGAAAACACTCTTGCCCTCGGTATCGCCATCGGCTTCAGTGAACTCAATGCGTTTGGTGGGTCTTACTGCTCTGGTCACTCGTCGTTTCTCACGATGATGAGAGTGCTCGTTCACCTCATCATGCTCCAAATGCTGCATGATAAAGGACACTGGTTCGGGTGCCAGGAACTCCAGCAGAACTTTAGCCGGTTGAGCACTTAGAAGGCTAGGATATCTTAGATCATGGGCCAGGACCTCTAGGAGCATTTCATTTGAGGTTGGCTCTCCTGCCAACATAATTTCACCTGTCTGGGGTACCATAATGACAACATTGTTGGGTGTCTTAAGGCGATAGGCAATTTTGTCCCCATCCAAATCGGTGGCCTCCACACGACCCATAATGGCGAAGCGTTGATAGGTCACGGCATTGGAAGTATTTGAGTCAATGTTTGTTGCTTTCTGGCCAGCCAAAGCAAATTTATAGTCCAGAGATTTAAAGATAGGACGATTGTCATTCTCATCCAAAATAGTTATGGCAATTTTGGAAACTGTCTTGTCCAAGCCATCCAAATCAGATGCCTCCACTGAGAGATCATAGTGGGAGCGTTCCTCCCTATCCAATGGACGATTTGTCACAAGCCAAACACCGGACTCCTCTTCATTGTCTGGACCGTTTGAGTTGCCATCAATGACCAAAGTTTTGGCATCCTGTTGATTTGAGTTGCGCTCCTGCAGGGCAAATGCCTCATTGACATTGCCATCGATTATTGTGTACTTGATTTTCTTGGGTTTGGCGGACTCCTCTTCTGAAACGGAGCCGCTGAATGCCTGCATCAGAGGTACTCCACGCACACGAGTGCCAGATGGTTGATTCTCACGCACTTCACCACTGGCATCAAGCAGAGAACCCGAAAATCTCAACATGTCATTCCGATGCATGACAAACAATTGCAAATTATGTGTATTCGTTGCATTGGGAGTCTCTTCGACCACAACCAATTGGACAGGACGATTTACCAATGGTGAAATATCTGAGGTGGTCATTACCACGCCATCTTCCAAAACGGTAAAATATTTGGAATAATCCGAGTCCAGCATATGATACGCAGCCGATGATGATGCATTCATCTTTACTGGATGGGTTTTAAACTTCTTAATACTGAAGCCAGGATAAGTGTCATGCGGCAGCACCAATGACATCTCACTATGATGCTGATGATGCGAGGGCGAGAAGGACGACGATGTGGCTGATGACAGAGATTCACTTGGACTGCCGGCCAACATTCGGGCAGCATTTTCCGCTGTTAGACCGGTGAAACCTGTCGATGAGTGAAGGTCCTCTGCTTGACTCAGTCGGAGGGTCAGGCATATGAAAAGTAGGCAGGCAGCAACTTGAATTCCTTTGAGTCTTTGAGGACTAAACCTCAAGCAACGTCGTGCCGCCTCCATGTTGTCGGGGCACGCGTTGGCTTTTGATTTTATTTTTGGTTTTATTTTAATCTGATTTGTTTTCTTTGTCTTTGATTTTTTTCCTTCTTTCCTCCGTTTCCTCAGTAAACTTCTTCAATTGTAGGTTTAACTCCTAGCACTTTTAGAGGGCATCAGGGAAACTTTTCAATTTCATTTTAGATTTGATTCGTTGTTTTTGCTGCAATGATAAAAGAAAAACACAATGATTTGTGGTTAGTTTGGGCCGGCAGATTTTCATGAAAATATCATAAACTTTGGTTTTCTTTTTTTCTTTGCTGTATTTATGGCTTTTGGGTCAATCAATGTGAATTATTCATAGTTCATAAAAGAAATGAGTTTCCATTGGTTTTACCAATGAATAAATTATAGTTTCGCTGGGAATTTCAAACAGCTAAAATATGTATGTAATAGTTATGTAATCGAAACCCTTAAACTTTATGGCCATAACCTGTACATTTTAATAAGTTCACTTAAAAACGTAAAATTCTGCAATAAATTCTGACCAAGGGAGAACTATGTAAGCAGAACTCTATAAATTACAATGGAGACTTATTCAATCTGAAATTTTTAGAGCTTATAGACCTTTATCTTTTACTTAGAAAGAAAACTGTTCTTCGACCTCTTTATTGTAACCGAATCAAAAAATACTTCAATGAAATATTTTTAGAATATTTAAAGTTCCTATCAGAACTCGTCCCAAACATCTTCTAAGACTATGAACCTCAAAATGACTTTTATTGCCAATTGTTCTCCTTTAACTGGGAACAATTTCCAGGCATTCCTACAGTCACTCTCTATTTATATAGATTTTATGAACAACTGAATACAACATCAAACTCTAATCGTTGCATTGTTTGCATCTCCACATGAATTCAAATTGGAGAGTGTTCCATAAACTCGAAATGGCCAATAAAAGTGCTTTCCTTCTACACTTTGTATGAGTCATGATCAATCATTTTGTTAGACACGAGCATAAATACATATTAAAATGGAATTTAAACTGGTTTTAACTATTCATTTATGCACAAAAATGTTGTGCTTTATGTATTTATATACACTACCATAAAAATAAAAGAGTAGACTTGGCTTTATCTCTAGCTTTAATTAAAAGCTACTAAAAAGAGACACAAAAAGTGGCTTTTGCTATTGATTAATCGCAAAAAGTCAGGCATTTTTACACTCGGCAGCAGCAGCAGGGGCAAATCGAGAAGAAAAAAAAACGCCAATCAAATTAGTGAAAACAAAGGAATAATTTAGTGGAAAACCTATGGAATAATGTAGCTTCCGATGATTTATAAGCACCAAAGAAATCTTCAAGCTTGTTAGCCTCCTCCAACTTGAGAGCAGGTTATGGAAATTTAAACATTTCGATAATTTGTATTTAGGTTTTGTTTCTGTTTTTTGTGACTGTGTAGTAACTGATTAGCAGATGGCATAGATATAGGCTTGAAGTTAACCGTTTTATGACGCAGACGGAGAGAGAGACATTTTCATAGCTAATTGCAATTAAGATGTTCAGTTTCGAGATAAGCAAATAAGGTGACAAATAAATATATGAGCAAAGACCAAGACTACCAAGACCCAAGACGATGACAGTGACGGGCTATGAGGGCGAGAGTGAGGGTGCAAAAGATGTCATTAAACAGTCAAATAGTCACAAAGAGTGAGGAACACACATTTTTTGAATGGGTTTCCAATTAGTGACTGTAGTCGAATTGGATAACTGTCCCCAATTCGGTTGCAGAAAGTAGTTAAATATATCACGGGAATCGTAAATGATTGAAATCTCTTCGAGCTGCTGGATTTGGACTTTCGTTTTTTAAAAGATGAAGTCAATGTGTGGCCATATATTAATGCTTATTATATACATACATAAATAAATTCTTATATTTAAAACCAGAAAGTGAAACCAAATCGAATATTTGGTAACATTATAACATATGAAATGGGTTTCACTTCTGTTTTTATTTTAAAATACGTTTTGCTGTCGTCTAGTTTCCGCAGTTGAGTTTTCAGTTCAATTTTTGTTGTTGTTTGTTTTAAGTTATTTTAATGTCATTTCCAGTTTTAGCCTCAATTCTTTTAATGGTTTATAAATTATTTTTCACTGAACTTTAAACAGAAGTTATTTTAACTCATGTGTTTTTGTATGTACTAATTAAACTTTTTCTCATACAAGCAGAAAACCACAGAGAGAAAGAGAGAGAGAGAAAAAATTATTTGGTTCAGAAAATTGTCAACTCAAAGAACAACCAAAAAAAAGTCAACCGAACTTTTTAATGATATAAAAATAACGAATTTGCAAATTCAAAGAGAAGAGAACAAGGTGGTGTGTGTGTGTGTGTGTCAAGGACTTCTCACACAGGATATGTGGGTTATTCTGCCAAAGTGCTCTACATAAGCAACGCGGCTTAAATAGGCTTAGGTTGTTTTGTTTTTTTTGTGTCTTTCCACCCTCTGTGCTACCTAGGCAAAATGTGTGCCACACATGGCTGGCCGCCCTTGAAAATTTCATTGTGAAAAATTATTTTTAATTACCCTATGGCTAATGTGGACAAGGCACAGAAGTAGAACTAGAGGAAGGGGCAGTGTTAGTGGCATGTCGACAAGGCACGCACCCTCCGAGGCATACAAGGGGACAACAGGAAAAAACAAAGAGAAGGTTTTTACCCAACAACAGCTGCGCAGGCGCCGCTGACTTTCTCCCTTCCCAGTTCCCTATTTCTCTGGCGACTTTTTATGACCTAACACACAAAGTGTTGACAATAATTTTATTTGGTTTTTACTATATGTGTGTGCATAGGATTTCTGGTCGAACAATTGGGTAATTGGAGGAGAGCAAGGGAAATGTGATCAAGCCAATTTTCTATCATTATTAATGATCCGCCAGCGAGAGACCTGAAGCTGATTATAGGCTTTGGCCGTTGGCAAAAGGCACAAAAGACACGTGTTCCGGATAGCTAATTTGATGAGAAGACAATTGAGTGAGCGGAAAATGAGGAAAGATGAGGAAGTACAGTCGTAAAGTTAATAAATATTAAAATAATAATGAAAGTAGTTGAGTGTTTTTCTATGTACTTCTGCTTGTTATACTTTACGTGGAGGTTTGTTACACGTTCACAGTAAACTTAAATGAATATGCATTTAAACGGTTATAAAAACACTAAACAAAATATTTGTATTTTAATATGCTAATCCAGCCGTGTAACACTAATATCGAAATCTTTGGAAATTAAAAAAAGCTGACGCATGTTTTCTTCGATTCTAGAGTTTATTAAAGTTCCCTATGGGAGAGAAAATATTTTCACTTTATTTTCAGTCATTTAAAATCGATTAAAAATCAACGCCTAAGACCACCTGCTGTGAGTTAAACCAAACCTCCGGCTAGATTTGGGTTTTATCTGTTTTTATATTTCAAGGCGTTGGCCAACAGCTCGAATTGTTTACGAGTGTTTTAATGTTAAACAACATTTGAACCAGTTTCGGTAGCCGGAGCAAAACGCGTGCCATAAATATTCGTTTATTGAATGAATATTTCAGTGCCCGAAAACAAAAACAAATATAGAACTAAATGAATCGCAACTTTTTTTTCCAAATGAAACTTTAATTACATTCATATTGATTTTTTTTTGGAAATAGTATCAACAAAATTCCAAACCCGCAGAGCAAAAACAAATCAAACTCAATTTGCTGTATTCCCAAAGGGCGTAGATGGACTTGACTAAAGCAACAAATCAAATAAGCTTAGAAAATGCAGCTCCTCCTTCTGGAAAATCATAGATTTATTTTTGTTTTTGTAGTACTGATAAATTGATTTAATATTCCTTTAAGTGTTTAAAAACTTACGTACATATATCATTTTAAGGATATATAAATGAAAGTTCAAACATTCTCCTTGTCAATTTCAATATAAAACAAATCGAAAAACTTTCTTTTCACATTTGTATTCATCATCTACCTTGTGCTACGTCCATGAAATCAATCAGCAAGCAATGTGTGTGACGATTTCTTTGATGCTTTTTATGGCCACGTATTGAATGCGGAATATGAACTTTATTATTTTGTCATTTTATGTTTTTGTTTTTCATGAGTTTCGTTTTCTTGGTTAATTAAGCATCAAATGAAAAAGTTTACTGCGAACGCTATAAATATTTTTAGATAAAATGTTTGACTTGTAAATGAAATTCCTGGAATTCTGCTAGTTTACCCCTAGGTAAAAGGTCAAACAACTATTTCAATTAAGAGAAAATGTAGGAAAAACAAGAACTGATTATTAATATGCTGTAATGTTGATACCAAGAACTGCGGGCAACCCCTAAAAATGAAAAATTATATGCAAATTAAAACTATTTAAGGGAGTTTAAACCAAAAAAAAAAAACACAAAACCCTGAAAGACAGGCACTCCATCAAAGGCGTTTCCTCTAGCGCGTGGCACTCCAGACAACAATGGGAAACCCCATGGCAAATAATCGAAAGGTAACACAGGCTAAATCTCCACACATTTCATTTCAAATGATGCAGGTAAAAATTTATAGGAATCGAAATAGACGAACAAATAAACACACACACACACGAAACTCATATTCACAGAGGAGGCAGGCTGTTTCCTGGGGAGTGACAATGACAGGCAGCAGCCTCATCTAAAATGATATAGAGGATAGGATCCAGTGACCCTAACAGAAATCATTGAGACAGAGAGAGAGAGAGAGTGGTAGAGGCAAAAAACTGTCATCCAGCACAATGAAAAATTAACTAGGACAATGATTAATTGAGTTTGCATTTTGCATGAGGAATCTCAACCAAAAAAATTGTAAAAATATAATCAAATAAAAAAAAAAAAAAAAATGGAAAGAAAATTCCAACGAAATATCATTAATGCTATATGCTTATTTATGGCCTGTCAACAAGTATTCAAAAACTGGGCAAAGAGAAAAGCAAATACGCAAAGGACCCAAACGTAAAATGACTTTACCATGCAAATCCAAAAGCGGCTTGAGGCCATTGTCTGCCACTTGTTTGGCTCTCGAGTTGGTTAGCGGCACGATGGATGGGAGGGAAAGCCATAAATAAAGTCATTACACAGACGCCAAAAGGATTGAAAATTTGCAAGACAATATTTGCATATGAAGAAAGGCGAAAAAAACTAAAAAAGCGACGCGAACGAAGCCTTTCAATGGGTAAACACAGTAGTCAAAGGCGGCAAGGTAAACCAATATCTTGACTCTGCTGCTTCGTCTTCTTGCACTCCTTTCAGGTAGCTACAAATTATGTGTTAACATGGGTAACAATTTTGATGACACGCCCGCAAAGGCGGGCCCAAGAAAAAACAAAAAATTGACTGGATATGGCATGTGTTCAGCAGACTGCAGACGATACATTAATGAATAACCCAGAACCCAAAAGCCAGATACAGTTTACCAGATGATAAGCACATTGGGAAAAAGAAGGCACAACCAGCCAATATATAGACAGGGTTTAAAAGAAGTAAGTCAAGCAATACAGCATTTATCTTAAAATTTTTTAAGGAAAAATGACGATTCCGATTGTTTAAAAACAGATTTTGAATAGTCACCATAAAATATAAAAGATCCAAACTAACTTAAACCTACCTAAAAACCCATTTCAATTGGCATGTAAAGGCTTAGGCTTGGTATTAAATAAAAATATTTAATCAGCCTTTAGTTGTATGTAGTCTCCGACTTGAAGTTGAAATTTGGTCAACTTATTTTCTTGTACAAATAATTTGATTAAAGTTTTTCATGATTTATCTCACAATTTCCGAGAATTTTCTATATAATTGGCCGTCTATTTGTCCATGTTTCCCTTTCCCTGTCAGCATTGAACATTAAACGATTGGCCATTATAATGTCATTAAGGTGGAAAAGCAGTGAAAAAGAGAAGTGTCGGTTGACCTACCAGTTGTCCGATACACTCTAGGAGGAGGGCATCAGCAAAATTCCCTTTTATATATACCATGTAATAACAATTTCATTGAACAAAAGTGGCCCAGCTCAGTCGGGCTCGTCTCATATAGCTCTAAAGCTTTTAAGCAATTAAATGTAGGACCTGCAGACAGCAGACCCTTCCTCCAACCTGCCCTTTGTGTCTATCAGTTCTTTGTCTTGTGCCGGCTTTGGTAAACTTGTTTCCAGGAAAACGTTTTGTAGAAATTAACTTTTTTTTCGTACTTTAGTCTCTGCTCTCTCTTATTGCCCCCTTTATGCTGCTGCTGCTCAGGTTTCTTTTCATCGCACGCCCTTAGGGAGAAGGTGTTGAATAGAGGCAACACCTTAATTAAATTTGCAACACACACACACACACACACAAAAACACAATAAAGACAAAGAAGCAAGTGAAAGAAGTGCCAGAATAAATATTTTGCGTGCATTCGATTGGTATTATTAATGACTGGCAAAATAATCATGTAACTTAGGGCCGAATTGTTGATTACTTTTAGGCGATTAAGCAATTTTTCTTTTTCTGCCTTTAATGCTTTTTATGCTGGATTATTGCTAATGTATTTCTTTTATTTTCCAGTGGCATGCAACATATATGTAACTCATGTGTGCAGCACATGAGGCTAAGAGAATGTTTCATAGGTAGACAATATTGATATTAAAGCATAGAAAAGTATCAAGATAGAGGGTCCTCAGCATAATTGCAATCGTAACTTTGAAATTTGCTTTACGTTTGAGGCAAATTGAACCAACAAAGCAATTTACTTAGATTTTTGATATGTAAAAAAAATAATTACCCATAAGATTTCACGAATCGCCTTAGAACGAGCTTAATATCATGTAGAAAAGAATTTCTAAAACCATTTCGAAATGGCAACCAAAAAAGGCAATATTGAAACAATGGGCGCTGTCACACGGAGAGACTTCTTGTTTACTCAATAAAAGGGCACCAAAAGGGTACTACCTCACCAAAAAAAAGTCAGCAACAATTGCAGCAAGATTCTGCTGTTGGCAGAACGCCCAAAAAAAACAAAAAGAAAAAACAACGAGGAACGAATAAGCAAAGCAAATAAATACAGCAACATGGAGAGAAGCTATGACTATGACTACTGTCGGCGACTGTCTGGGCGAGAAGGGTAAGCCCCGGGTGCAACCTTTTGCATTCCCTTCACCCCCCACACACACACACATACGTCTTCCGTTGCACTTCCGGCGTCAACGTCATCGCCAGCGCAAAAAGTGCAATGCACTAAAATTGAATTTAAACAAAAAGAAAAAAAAACTAGAACATAACATTCTATGGCAATGCAATCGATGAATGGAAAGGTGGAAGAAAGAAGAGAATGAGGCGGGTCGAAAGGTAGGGTGAGTATCAGAATCAATGCACCCCCCGATAAGTGTGAGTGTGTGTGCTGACCGTCATAAGTAAAAGGCCATTCAACCCTCGGCTTGTGGCATGCCGAGATGATGGTGCAGAGGGGGAAGCCCATAGAGGGATGGCAAAGCGTTGCATTCTTTTTCCCTTTATAAGCGCACACATGTATATGAAAAGTAGCATCAAGGTTAAATATTTTCATTTTATTTTTTTCGTGTCGCTTGCCACACAACATTTAATAGTTATTTGCATTTGTTGCATGTTGCATGTGCTTTTTGTCTCTTTTCCCCACTATTTGCACTCATGTTTAAATGGCAAATGGTGTTTATTTTATTTTATCGCATCGCATTACATCCATCGATTGACCGAGTTCCCTATTGAATGTAATTCCCAAAAACAAAAGGCGTCTGTTTGACTAATTAAATTGCCCCGATACAAGAGCAATGGAAACTGATGGGAATAACTGCGACGGCAAATAAATTGGAAAAACCTTATTCGAAAATTGAGAAATTAAATAAATAGTAAATGTTATAAGGGAAAAATGTTCCAACAATAGAATTTGTTAGCTTAAGCATGGGCAACGGGTAAAAGCTAAATCAATAAAAGGAAAACTAATACCTTTGAGGTTTATGAATAGAAAGTTAGTTAGGCCGTGGTTAAAATGATAAAGACTTTTAAGCCACACTTTAGGCAAAATGAATTACTTTTTAAAGCAACTTCTAACTCAATAGTAGAACTCTGATTAAGGAATCATTTTTTTCATTACTCGAATTAATGGGATATGAAATCATATTAATTCAGTGATAAATACAAATACTATTCTATTACAAAGAAACTACTATTTATGTAATTATTCAAGTCGTTAGTAACTGTCACTTAGAATAACATTTCGGCTATTTTTGACAAATGTAGCCTTAGAAAGCACCTAGAACTAAATAAATAGTCAACTTATCATTGCTAACTGACTGTTATTTGCCTAATGTCTGATTGTATGTTATAAAGCTGACATAAGATATACATATATAAAAACGGCAGAGAGTAATTGTATCAAAACAAAGATTGTTTTGAAACCAAATATATAATATTTCGATTACATTGATTTCAAATATCGTATTAAGCACTTGTTTCTCTGCAGAATAGTTTTGAGGACCTTTACTGGCTATACCAGACAATTTATGGATTGTCTGGTATCGTGGTCTCTACACCAGCCATTTCTCTTTGGGTACAGGTCTAGCTACCTTATTCTACCTTGCCCCCATTCTACATACACGCACACACACACTCTCACACAGATTCCCTTTGTCCTTTGACGTTATTTTTTTATGCGCAGTCACGTTGCGGCTGTCGCGTTTTTTTGTTATATTTGCTGCCTGCCTGCTGAATGAATTTTACATTTTTATAGCGCCTGTTTCTCAATTTTACCCTCCCCTTTCCATGTACATACCCTCGTTGACTCTACACTTTATATATATATATATGGTTCATACAGATTTGTCACAAGTATTTGTCGTCACCCACCCCAAAAAGATGTTGTTGCCTCATTCAACTGCCGCCTGCCTTTCCTGCTTTTGGTTCCTGCCTTTTGTGTCTGTGTAAGCAATAAAAAGGATGCGATGCGCGAGCGCACATAAATATCATCATATAGTGTACATGTGTATGTGTGTGTGGCGAATTCTCGTTGTCAAGGAAGCTGGTGTGTGTTAGAGGCAGGCATAGAACCGGCAAAGAGGGCAATCAACCCGACGACACTCACTCACTCACTCGCTAACTCACTCATTCACATCACACATGGACCCAACCATTGCCTGCGATTTTCTTTCTTTCTTTTTTTTTCTTTCCTTAGGGTTGCAATTTTCCCATTGATTTTCCATTGTTTTTCATGTGTGTTGCACTGCGACATTTCTGTCTGTTTTCTCTCCGCAAATTGGCAAAAATCAACTTGATTGAAGTTTGGTGTGTGCCCGCATTATCAGAGACGAGAAGAAAGGAGAAGAGAAGAGTGCACAGTGCATTCACATTGTGCGTGCCTCCATTTGACACAGTATGCAGATTAGCTGGATTGCGGCTGGGATTGGCTCGCCATGGCTTGATCTGGCTTGGCCTCCCACAGCTTCTTGCCACTTAAGTTTGATTGATTGTCAAGTGGTTGGCTAAGGGTCTAAGCAGATGCAAATGCAATTTGTAATATGAATTTGTGTTTGTGGTTGCTAATTATTGTGGACGAAATGTAGTTACAATAATACTTCCTACATAAACGAAATGCACTGAGAGAAATAAAGGCCTAAGAAATATAGAATTTAGATAAACATTTTTTAATCTCATCAACTTAAAGCTTTAAAGAGTCGACTTAAATATGCTATAAGTTTTCTAGTTTCAGATTATACTATTAACCTGCTGAAAAGATAATGATCTCAGGGACACTTTATATAAAGCAATATAATCTAGGCACAAAGCAGAATTAAATTTACACTATATAAAATTTAATTTTCAATATATTTGAAATATTTTCAACATTAAATATTAGTTCTTGCATTTGCTAGTTATTGAAGATCTTAAAGCATATAAATATCGAAAAAAAACAATTCCATCAGCGGCTTCTCATAGATTCATATAAAATTTACAGCAAATCGTTGCAGGTTACAAGGTTTTCCAATAAAAAAGTTTTTGAAATTCTATTTGCTTTGTTTTACATTCTGACGGAATTTTTGACAACTATCAAACATTTGTTGCAGCATATTGCATTGTTCACACTAAACGCAATTCAGTTTTATGCTCTTTTTTTTAAAAATCTCTCACTCTTTGGTTCTTGGGGTATTTTAATTGCTGTTGCCAGCTAATAAATTTTAATTGTGATCAATTAGCAATGGAATGCTTTAAAAGAAGGAGACGAAAGAGAAGAAGGAACAGAAGTGGGAAGAGGAGGATACAACGACCATTCAAATTAGGGTTGAGGCCTTCGGTCGCATTTAAAAAGCAAATGTGATGCCCAAAGCGGAAGTTGACTGCAAAATTTTATACATGCATTGTGAAATTCCATTAGAAATTGTCATACCACTTTGAACATATGCTGCTCATATGTACATACATATGTGCCCCAGCATTGCCATTGATCAACATACTCAGAGGCGGAGTTGTTGGTCTTTGTGTCTGCTTCTGGCATAACATAAGATTTCAAGAATTTTTCAGTTAAATGAATAAAAAATTAAAGTTATTCGAAAAATTTAAATAAAATTTGCCACACACGAAATACAGCAATTCGTTTTGCAAAAACAAACAGAAACATGGAAAATTAAAATAATTGTTCATATCGAATTTGTAGAAGACAAAAAGACGTGCGTGGAGGAGCAGTAGAATCTGATGCAGGATGCAACTTGGTTTTGGTCTTGGGTTAAGGTTCAAATAAATTGCTTTTCAGAATTGTCGCTTAAGTGGAAAATTGTTTACAGAAAGTTTCATGCTGAAAGTTTTTTTGTTTTTGTTTTGCTGCGTAGATAGTCGAAAAGGAAGTTGGCAATTTGGTTTTTATTCATCCTACTCTTATTTTGCATATTTCTCCCTCATCAATTGCACCGCAAAGAAAGACAAGAAAAAACCAATCAATAGTTAACTATTTGGTCTGGGCCCCCAATATTTCACGTGTTTGTATCAATGAAACAAATTTTTTGTTCCCCCTCCTCCATCTCCTCGTTAACCGCAATAAGTCAAACACAAGGCCAGCGAGCTTTATTATAAACCAAACCGCAAGGAGACTCAAATCTGAGAAGAGGTTGTGGCAAGAGAGGAAGACCTCCTCAGACCAATAAGTCAATTATATTGACTTGGCCCACAGCCGTGCAAGATGAAGCCAAAACTGAAGAAGACGGAGTGCAAGTGGAAGTGGTGTGAGGCAAAAAACAGACACTAGCTGTAGCTTCTTTTGAGGTGATGCCTCTCCGAAGTTCCCACAGTTGAGTTAGCTGTGTGAGTCAACCAAAAAGGCGATAACATCAATGCGGCGGCGGCGACTGTCAATGGCAAAAAAGAAACAAAAAAATACGAATCCACAGTGAAGCTAATGTACTCGAAAAATTCAAGAAAAGAATTATGCTGAAAAAGAGTTTCTAAAGATTCAGATTCTAAGATCAATGCGTAAAGCATTGATTGAGTAAGATTCAGATTAACTTTTAGGATTGTATTATGGCCAAGTCTGTTAATTAAGGTTATATCCCTTTGATCATTTGTAATCACTTTTAATTGAAATGTTAGTTTCAGTTATATTCCTTAAGCTTTCTTTTAAAAGTGTCAAAAATGTAATCGTTGTTGAACCACTGTCCCTGTGGAGATTGGTTCAAACAACTTTGCCACACTTTGCTCGCAACGTTCAAAATGCTGGCCAACTTCGCAGACAGACAGCCAGACAGAGAGACCAGGGAGGACAGCTGGCCAGCTGGACAGTGCCCTGACTGGCACGTAGATTTATGCTTATATTTAGTTTTTGTTGTGTTTTTTTGAAGCATCTCAGAAACGCTTTTAGCTGGGACTCTTCTCTGTGAATGTCTTTGGATTGGTTGTTGTTGTGTTTTTTTTTTTTGGATGCAATTTACTGATTATATTATGGGCTTGAAAATTGCTAGATATTGCATTTTGCTGTTATTATGAACTGACAAATTATGGGTATTAGTTCTGTGAATAAATCGAGTGAAACCAGAGACAATTTGCAGCTTAAAAAATGGAGTGTAGAATGTAGGTAAAGTTCCCTAATAACGAATGAAACTTTTGTGCTTTCCCCTCTTCCAATTGTCCCTATGTCCCTACAATTGGTCTACAGACATGAAAGGAAACAAGAAAGCAAACAACAGAAAACCGGCAAGCAGAAATATCAAGTCAAAGCAAAAATGCTAAAAGAAACAAGTGCAGAAGTTGTGCACATGTCCTGTTGATGGCTCTCTCACTCTCGGACACAGACACTCTCTTTCTCTCTGCACTTTTCTCCACCAGTTATTCACTCTCTCAAGTCGCTCTCTCTTTCTGTTTCTGTATCTGCAAAAGTTCTGCAAGCCACCCCCCATGTACACACACACACTCACACAAACCGAGACACACACACATTTTGGCAACAAAAAAAACCTGGCAAAGTCGCATAGTACTACGCGTAGAGTATTTTTGCGCTGATAAGCACAAACAGCCGCCTGAGACAGAGAAAGAGGAGGAATGAATAAGAGAGAGAACGAGTGAGAGAGAGAAAATGAGAGAAAGCGAGGGGAGGCTAGGCGGATGGTACATAATTGTAGAGCCAGACCAGACCAAACGGCGGCCTCAAAGACAGGCCGAGGGCAGAGGAAACAAAATTCGATCGATTTTTCAAAAAGAAGAAAAAATTTCATTGCATACGCATAGGAGCAAAAGCCAAAAGGAGGCGGCTTTCTCGTTGGACTGGTGGGGCCCAGCAAAAGAGCGAGGGCGAGCGAGAAAGAGAGAAAGAGAGCTCCACTCAGTGTTTGTGTGTATATGTCTAAGGTGTGTTAACCTCATCTAAAAGCTTAAAACTCTTACAAAAGGCAAATTTCTCTAAAAGAATTTGTTCATATTTTGACACGAAATTTAAGTAACAATAATTTTCCAAAATTTTTTTAAACATTTTTGCAAATTTTATTTCCTTGTATTTGTTGAATTTAAAAACGTTGTAGAAATTTTCTTTTTGCTTACTTTGTTTGGTTTTTTCTATTTCCTTATTTGTTAAAATATTTTCCGCTCTCGTTGTCCGTATTTGTTTAATCCAAATTTATTGATTTTTATACAGGTTTTCTTTTGGTGTTTTCCATTTAATTTTTCACTTAACACTCGCACAAAATTTTCCTCCTCCTACTTCTTTTTCTTTTATATATTGGTATCAGGGTATGGGGGAGGGTAAGAGGTTTGCACTTTTCTTATTCCTTTTGCTACAATTTTGCAATTTTTGTAAATTTTCTGGCCAAACAAGGGATACGACGAGGGGATAGCCAGTTTAGAGAGGGGGCTGCAAAGGGCGGTATCCTTTGGCGCGGACCAGAACCAGAACCGGGACCGTAACGTGGTGCTGTGTTGCACGGTTATCCTGACTAGAAACAAACTTTAACAATTTTGCTGGATTTGTTCACTCGCACACACAGACACAGAGACTCACACATACACACAATGGAGTAAAGCGCGCACAGACACACACACACACTACTACGCGCGCGTGTAGTTCGTCGTCGTTCCGTGTTGGTCCTAACACGAGCAACTCAATCGACACAATGAGCACATAGCACATTTACATTGGAAAAGTCCTCCTAGGGCCAAACAAAAATTTCCCACCACCAAAAATTTTCATCTAAATGTGCAGCGAGAGAAACCCACCGACTAAGAGACACAGCAATGGAGAGAGAGAGAGAGAGAGCGAATGAGCATCTGTTAGATTGAGTGGGCGCAGAGAGCATTTCTCCTTAATCATATGGTCTGCTTTTTGGTATTTCCTCTGTTCCTTTTTTTTGAATCTACTGTTGGCTTTGGGTTTGATCTCATCTCAACCGCAGATGAATTTACCTCACTTCCTACGTTTCATTTATAGTTGGACCATTTCCCTGTGGGTGCGCCCCCACCCTTATCCCCGCCATCTACACTACTTGTTTGAGGTGTCCTTATCTTTCGACTCGTATTTGTATGTAATATCCTGGTGCAGTTTCCATGTGCTTCCGTTGCTCACATGTGCACAAGTGAAGAGTTTGCTGGTTAGCCATAAGATTTTCACAATATTTTTCCACACATTTTGAGAGTATTCTAGCAAAAGTTTTGGAGTACCAAAATATTTGTAGATATTATTTCAAGTTAACCATGGCTAATTAAGTAATTTAAGTACATTAAGCTAATGAAATGTTTTGCGAATTAAAAACGTTGTATGGTTCTACAATTTTTGAATTCATTTTGAAAAGCAATCCTTGCCCGTTTTACTATGGGTCTAAAGGTTATTCCTACGACATCAAGGCATCAAATTCCATGTTTTTTTCTAGTAGGTACGAAATCATGTCTATTATCACAAGAAACTATGTTAGGAATTGTTTTCTCAACATATTTTTGAAATAAATGTTACACCTTGGAATTGACTAAAAATGTACCATTTTAAGAAAAAGCATTTGAAGGGACAAAGTAATGACAAAAGGAATTATGTTATAATTGATGGCAAATTAGTATTTGAGTTGAGTTGAGTTAATATATAGGCTATAGACTAAACTTCTTAAAGTTGAAGAGTTTTCTATATAAAATTAATTTCCTTTTGCTTTTGCTCTATCGTTGATTTATTTGGTAGTTTGTGTTTTATAGAGTTTTTCATATTTAATTACATTCGCTCTTTTTCTATACCAAACGCCAGTCAGAAGTCGAAAGAATTGCCCAAACTCATAAATACTCATTTCGCATGAATGAGAGCACATAAAATGAAATTTGCATTCGACTGAACATGCGGCGACTTCAACGATGCCGTTGCCGCTGCCCTTGCCTTTGCCTTTATCCCCTCTCCAGAAAAAAACCCATGCCATGGCCCCAACATCGCTGCAGACGATGACGATGAAATTATTTGCCACAATATACAGTTATTTAAGGTTGCAGTTATGCACACAATCAACACAAAGACCAAGACGACTACGAGAACGGCGACGACGGCGTAGTTGCCACACATAAAGTTGGCAAATTTTAGCATACAACAAAAAAATAAAAATCTAGCAACACGGACACCGGAAGTTAGGGGAAGGAAGCACGCAAAATGCGCGCCATATGATCAAGTAAACAAAAAAATAAAAAAAAAAAACTAAAAAGCAAGAATTTTTTTTTTTTTTTCTTTGAAAACAGCGAAATGGGAGCACAACGAGTGGTGAAGGCAAGAAAAAGAAATCTCACTCCCACACACACACACAAACACACACACACACTGAGCGGGGAGGGTGTAAAGGAGTCTGCGTTGTTGTTTACACAGTTGAAAATAAAGCGCAACGTTTTTTTTTTTTTTTTTTTTATTTTTTACATAGGTTTTCCAATAGGACACGCCAAATACTACGCAAAGCCGTTGTAGGAGCACCGCACGCGACGCCAGTAAACGGTATTCTGAGTGGGAAAGTGAGCTAACCGAAAGGAGCGGTCGTTGGTGAAACGAAATGGCAATGAAACGAGAAATGCCACTCAAAGAGCCACCGACGCCGCACTGAAACCATTTTGGTGAAATGCAATTACTTCTTGATAGCAGAGGGAAGGGTGGGTGGTGCGTAGGGGTAACTCGGAAAGGTAGTTTTAATTTCAAATTCTAAAGAAAGCCCAATTAATTTAACCAAAAGAGTTGGATTTCAAATGAGCGTTGGAGGTGTTGGAAATGGCGACGTTTCTCATGATGATGATGATGGAGAAAAGGATGATGATGATGATGGCAATGACGATGACGAGAAGTAGATGCCGTTGACAGCTTTTGGAGGAAGGTGTGCAGAAAAGTTATCCCGCTTACACAGAAATGCGCTTTAAAACTTTTCTTTCAAAAAGTGGTTTGCGCTAGAAAAAGTTACGGAAATTGAAAATAGGCAATGGATTGGAACTTTATACTTAATGAACATAAATTGAACATTTATTTTCTTCATTTTTCTCTCCTACTTAGATAGATAGAAATCTATTGGGAACTCATAGACTCAGGTAATATTATCTACTGTTTCTTTTAAATGTTTTAAATATCTATGATAATCTCAAATTATCGTTGTAGAAAGTATTCATAAGCTCTTAGTGTTTGAGCTTAAAAGAGGACATAAAAAATGATTTTGTTCTTATTTAAACAATTTTGTATATATTTTCTTTCAATTGATTCTTTTCTCAAAATATAAAATTCTGTCGGGCATTAAACAAATGAGTTAGCTGGACTGCC
This sequence comes from Drosophila tropicalis, assembly GCF_018151085.1. Taxonomy (NCBI): domain Eukaryota; kingdom Metazoa; phylum Arthropoda; class Insecta; order Diptera; family Drosophilidae; genus Drosophila; species Drosophila tropicalis. Next base: position 9,290 of record NW_027172689.1, on the reverse strand, counting down.
ACTTTAGAACTTGTCTCCAACGTCGATTTGAATACATTTATGCTCATCTCAAACATAAAGAAAATAGTTTTTATATTTCATGAACTTTATGTTGTTATTTTAGAACTTTTTCAAAACATTTAAAAATACTTAGTACTACTTGGTCTAATTCGAATTTTGTTTTAAAAGTTCTGATAGGAATTATTATTCCCATATGATTTACGATCACATTTCCATCAATCACTTTGGAAATTTTAGATGAGATTCTGTTGAAAAACACGACTTCAAACTTTATAAATATAAAAACCCCATGAAAAAGTCGAGTTAAGAACAAAAACGAACTATGTTTAGTTAAATAGTCAAGGGTTTATTGATGAGTCACGTGTGGACTAAGCACCCTTATTTTCGTTTCACTTTCAATTTGTTTTAAATTTATCCCACGCTTTGTGTAATAGTTTACCCTGAGGTAACATAAGGTGTCGATATTCCAACTTATTTATATGTATATTGTCGGCACATAAATTAGTGTTAAATTCGATAGATATGAGTAGACTTTTAAGGATCGTATCATATAACACACCCTCAGGCTTTAGCACAAGGCGAATGAGTCCTTCAGATGACTAATGAAGCGCTGACAAATGAAATTGTCACAATATAGCGACAAATGAAGGGCACTAAATGAAACCGTTGACATTAAAATGCACTAAAAAACCAAACACAAAGACAAAGGAAACGAGAAAAGAAAAAAAAGACAGAGGGAGAGAAAGAAAAATTGAACGCATGCAACATTGAAGCAGCAGCTGTTGATGTCTTCCCTATCTTAAAATGTCTGAGTTTTGACTTTCGATTGTGCCCCCTGTAATTATTATGATGATGATGATTCGGATGAGGCTGATCAAGGGTCTGTTGATGTGCGGCTTTGGCCACAAGCCACAAATGATGCTGGTCCACATAAAGTCAAGAGTGTCATCCCACATAAACAGAAGATATCCAAGCGACCCGAAAACCAAGTCGCTGGCATTAAGCGATGGGATAAGCACATGCGTGATAAAGTCAAAATAATAAAAAATAATGTGAACCTCCGCCATCCACATCGGTCAGAGGGCATGCTATTTTATTGAACAATTTTTAAATGACGAAAATTACAAACGAACCCATAGCAAATGCGAGCACTGAACAGGCATATGCATTTGGCTTCCCTTTTTGTTTTAAAATCCAAATGAAATTCATAAACAAAACATGTGCTGGCAATATGTGCGCAAATGTTCGGAGAACTGGAGAGAATGAGACTTAATGAGGGGGCGAAATGAGCGAGAGTAAGCGAGTGAAACAGGAAAGAGAGTCTAAACCCGAATCAGTTTATAAGAAACAATATTTTTGCCTGCAAAAAGAGTTTATGAATACGGTAAGTGGGAATACATATTTTCAACAATACCCACTGTAGATTATATATTCCTGATCAGTAAAATAGTTCAAGTATTCAAAAACATTTTCTTTTACCTTTTTCAATCCTTTATAAAGGATTGAGTGCCTTAGTTACAGTTATGTTTTACTCAATTTATCTTTTACACATTTTATGCATATGCAGTCATCCTTAGAACTCACTGAATCGCCCAATAGTCTATTAAAAAAATTAATTTCAGAAAGAATAAAGACTAATAAAACAATTATCAAAATCCAAACAATGTACATTTTCCTACAATATAATGAAGGTGTGAAAATTTCTATTCTTATATTCGACCTAAATTTTCTATTTTTTAGATTACTTACAAAAGTCGAAGAAAACGACAACGACAAAAGCTGGAAAGGGTATAGGAAAATCGTTTTTGATAAAGTCGAACGACTTTTTAATTAATCTTCTACTTGAGTTTTGAGGTGTTGAACTTATCGACATTTTTGATCAACAAAAAAAAAAAAAAAAAAAAAAAGAAAAGAAACCAGAATGTAATTATATTTCTTATGGAATTTTAATGAGGCAACAAAATTTGGGGCAAAACGCAAAAGAAAACAAGAGAAAAAATTAAAAAAAACTCGGTTTAATGTAAACATTTCGTTTTTTGATTTTTTGGGCTTTTCTTATTGTTTGTTTTTGGTTTTTCTGCTGCTTGTAATAAAAGGAGCAAAACGCTCTATGAATACGAAATTTCGTGTTCAAACGTACAATATGAACGAACGCCTGAAGGGAACGCAATGATTCATAAATATGAAAATTGGTTAAGGGAGGACCTCTAAGCATGATAGAAGGGCAGATGGAGGCTAAAAAGAAACATTCCAACAGTTTGACAGATTTATTAAGGATGTGAAAGGATTTAAAAGCGTATAAAAAGTGTCTAGACGAGGATTAGTTTAAAATTCTATTTAAAGATTTAACACCATAGAAAAAGAAACCATTTAACATCAAATATTATATTTTATATCGCTTTTTTCGCACAAAGAATTTCAATATTCGACGAAACAAAAATATAAATTCTGAACTTCTCCAAAGCGTATTTTGTCTTATTTTCGTATTCGTCTTGGATATATTCGTTCGGGGTATTATCCACATATGTTTAGTTCGTTAGGGTTAAGGTAATTTGTGATGTTTTCATTGCTTTCTAAATAAATATATTACTTTTGGTGATCCCAGTTTGTCTAGTTGATTGTCAGAGCTTCGGAATTCATTTACATTGCACTTTTTCTGCATCCTAATGTCATTTGAACTTTTCTCACTAGTTCGTAATCTTTTTATGTGATTCTAAAATATAAATGTATATAAAAGTAGCCAACTTCTTTTATCTCCACATGTCACTCTGCTTTGCAGAGTCCCATTTTGGCACATGCTACACAATCAACTCGCTGCAACACAGAAGAGAAAATTTCCAACTTTGCATTAAAACATTTATCTTCATTTTTCACAAAAACACACACAAACAGTGAGACAAAACTCACAGACACAATTTTTCCTATGGTCATGTTGGAATGGATGGGCCCGTCCTTTCACATCCAGCTCGCCCGCCCAAGAGCCGAGGATGACAGACAGAATGAAGGCGTGATATGCTCAATGCTAAAGAGCTAGAAAACAGTAGTAGAAAGAGGGGCGCGCTTTAAACACCACAGGCATCAGCGGCAGCATCATCATCAGCTGAAATACACACACACACACACACACACACAATGGGAGTGGAAAAAAAACCAATGCGTGTCCTGAGTCTTGACATCCTGGGCTTGACTGTGTACTCCTGTGGTTTTACACTTGAATCGAGTCACGTACATGTCGAACTATCTACCTACCCGCCCTCATATGAGACTGTATGTTAGGTACTTCTGCATTTGCCATTCGATGGCACAATTTCGTTACTTATTTATTTATTTTTCTATACGTTGAAGTGTTTGGTTTTAAGAGTTTTCTCTAAATCGAAATGCTCATTAGCTGTCCATAAAAATCCATAAGGGAAAAATGTGACATGCTACAAGTAACACACATTAAAGAGAAGCATCAATAGTCGAAGCAGTGATGCTCTCCATTTCTTTGATCGAACACTTCAAGCAAATCTAGTATCAATAAAATCAAAGACATAATTAAATCCAATATTCTGTAATAAATTCAATAAATAATACTGCCGGTTATAGACAAGACCTGGGCATGCTGACACCAAATAGAAGAATGTTGAAAGGTTTCCAAAAAAATGTCAATATTATTTTCCATTAATCACTGTACAAGAAACCAGGACTAGCGATTGATTCACCAAAGCCCGAATTAATGCTGAAAAACAGTCTTTTGGGTAAGTCTGCCTGTAACATTTTTCATAATCAACATTCCTTTGGGCTTTGTATGATTAAGAAATTACTTTATTGTCAAGATATGCTAACTATCCATCCCTTCTATCTATTGTGTAAATATGTAAATAAATATATTTTCAGGCATATCTTTTCAAACAAATCCATTTCCTAATAAAAATTCCAAAAATAGAAACATTCCTCTATAAAATATATAATTGAACTTTATGACTTAGTTATGTGACTCTGACATGAATAAAGGGGAAATTTTAAAATGGAAAAAAATAAGACTAAAATGATATCATAAAAAATATATTTATCGAAATTTTTCTCTCTCATTTCCAGCTGTCTCGTTTCTCAGCTTGTCTGTTAAATTTTTCGCAAATGCCAAAGTTTACACGCATCAGCAAAAACGAAGCATCCTTAAGCATGGATGAGGAAGGAAATAAGAAAAAAAAAGAAACTTTAAAATAAAACCAAATAAATGCAATGCAATAATAAAAGTTTTCCTATCACTTTTTTCCTTGCTTTGCTTTTCTTTGCAGGGTTCAAGTTCAGACTTTTAGGAGCCATTTGAAAAAGTGTTTGGTTTAGTATGCCATTAAAACTGACACTAACAAATAATGACAATTGATATGTCTTTGGCATTGATGTACGAATGGAAAATACTTATATATAATGTGCACACACACATACACCCATACACAAGCTTTAGAACTTACCCCTAAAGCCCAAGTAACTGCTGGAGCTGCAATGAAAGAGAATTATTTGTTTAGTAATTAATTTTGAATATTGAGATAACTTTGTTAATTAAAATTTTCAAAGCTTTAGAAACATAGAGAATAGAAACCATTTATTGTTCAAGAGGTGTGTGTTCTTATACCCTTCCAAAGGATTAGCTTGTAAATATAGTAACGCATAGTGATAAAGGAAACTCCAAAATTATCTGAGAGATTGGGATTCAAATCTATTTCAGGGGGGGCCGAGGGACATGACTAGCCATCTTTAATATTAATCCATGTAAAAAGGACTTCAATCTAATGGTTTTTATTATTTTAATTGTTTATTATATTTTTATTATTATTAGTTCATTTAAAAAAAAAAGTAACTGCCATTTGTAGGGTATGGAAATTTTGATGCAAATTCTATTTGTGTGTATGTGTTTCTTTCAATTCTAAATCCAAGAAAAACCAAAACGACATCTCATAAAGTCGAAACTCAAGTGCAAGTTTTCTACTTTTCTTCTTTGTAGGAATCACCAACTGCTGTTGCTTGCATTGTGGCAGAAAACTTTCTTAATAGATTTTTGCGATAAACTTTTTCCTTACCACTTTTCTCTCCCATTCCAGCATCAGCCACCAACAAGCCACCAAATCTCATCCCTTACACACTCACACAATCAAAGAATCTAGTCAGAAATCGTATTGTGGCCATCATTCAGTTTTAGTTATAGAAATTGATTTTCATTTGTTTTGGCATCTTGAGTTTTAGTTTTGCTTTTTTTGGGCGGAAGGAAAGCTTTTGTTTTCATACTTAATGCTTGGCTAACACTTCGGAATTCCCTCACCAGTGTCGCTTGATAAATAAGATTACATTATGGTTATGTACATATGTATGTATACATAAGATGACACTGGTTATACTTGTCTTTTTACGTCTACGTTCTTTAGAAAGTCATTGCTATTTCCTTTAAAATTTTACTAGTTAAGCTGTTTCATTAGCTTTTAATAATTCTAATAGTCTTAACTAATATCTAAAAATTATCACCAGAAGTAGAAGTTCAATTTTGGAAAGGGCTTCAAGTTTCCAAATATGCTAAAGGTTTCCTTAACGCATGTTGTTAAAATTGTCTACATTCACAAGAATCGGGGTTTAGTAATTTTTGATAAATCTCAAAAATATTATCCACTTTCATTTACGCTTCCTGGTTACTTCTTCATCTATGTGCTAGTGCTGGTAAGGTGCCATTGAAGCTTAGTTAGGCTCTCCTTGTCTTTGCACCTACGCACAGTAGTAACAAGTTAATCTTCATTTTGCTGTACGTGAACGGCCTTCTTCTATTAAAATGCCATGCATCAAACTGAAATGACAAGTCTGAATGGATAACTGAGTGACTGGTTGGAAATCTGAAGCTACTGACTACACTTTTTCATAACCCCTTCAACTGACAGCCTTCTCGGCTGTCACAGAGAGGCAAACTCAATTAGAATGAATGACCTGCACCCACATGCAGATGAAGTTGGCGATGAACTCTGTTCCCCCTTGCAGTCCTGACGACTCATAATTATAGGAGAGGAGATTACAAAAAAAAAAAGGCAAATGGAAGCGGAAACCGGACTGTGGTTTCTCTGTATTTCCCATTTGCATACCCTTGCAAGAAAAGAGTAATTCCTTTACTCTGGATCTTGAAACACTTTGCTTAAGAGACCATTTATTCCTCAGAAATCTATTTTGTAAAAACTCTCAAGCGATTGCCAGTTTTAAGGCGCACTTAATAAATTCATTTTTCTAAACACGTGTTACTACGTTTAAGTGTTACACATGACAACTAGCATCGTATAACTAAAGGGTATATAAACTTCGTTAGATCTTTAACTTTGGCTGGCCTGCTCTTTGCATTTAGGGTTGAGTTGCTGCAGTTTTTGATTAGGCAGGAAAAGAAGTTGTTATCGTTTGTTTATTTTTATTTTCCGCAATTTGTTTAATAAATTTAAGTCCTGTGGGAAAAACCACCAGCTCGACTTCAGAGCATTGCCAATTTGGTATGCGACGGAAATGAGTTCTTGATGACCTCTCGAGGACCACCCAGTTATAGCCATCAACCAGCACCAGAATACAAAACTTTCAAGTGTCGACTCTGCTAATTAAGCTTTGTTTCCCGTTTCAGTTCCACTTTCTGTGTGCTGCATGCAAAAACCTCATTCGAGCCAAAATAAATTAGAGTCGGGCCCCTCTTCGGGGCACAACCTCTCCCCCCGCACGCGTTTGGCACAGCTTTTTTGCTGTTTTCAATGTCAGACAATGCCTAGTATACAGTTTGCCTGTTGAAAATTTATGTGTCTGCCACACAAATTTTTATACCATACACCCATCGGGTGAAATGGTATATTAAAGTCGCCAAAATGTATGTAACAGGCAGAAGGAAGCTTCTCCGACCCTATAAAGTATATATATTCTTGATCAGGATCAACAGCCGAGTCGATCTAGCCATGTCCGTCTGTCCGTCCGTCCGTCCGTCCGTCCGTCCGTCCGTCCGTCTGTATGAACACGCAGATCTCGGAGACTATAAGAGCTAGAGCCACCAAATTTGGTATGTATACTCGTGTAGTACGCACATGTTCAGCATTAATTGGAATTTCGGCCACGCCCCCTTACGCCCCCAGGAATCACATAAAACTGTTTTTCTTAAAAAGTATGACAGCTAGAGACATAAAATTTAGTTTGTATACCCGATTAGTTAGTGCGCAGAAATTAACTGTTCAAACTTTTTGCCACGCCCCCTTACGCCCCCAGGAATCACACAAAACTGTTTTTCTTAAAAAGTATAATAGCTAGAGACATCAAATTTGGTTTATATGCTCGGTTAGTTAGCGCGCAGAAACTAATTGTTTAAACTTTTTGCCACGCCCCCTTCCGCCCGCGGGATTTACATAAAAGAGATTTCCTTAAAAACTATGATAGCTACATACATTAAATTTAGTATGTAGACTAGCTTAATAGACGCGCAGATATTGGCTATTTAAACATTTTGCCACGCCCACTTCCGCCCCCGTAAATTAAACAAAACTGATTTTATCAAAAACTAACAAAGCTAAAGTCACCAAATTTAGTATGTATACTGGCATAGTATGCGCAGAGAATTTAGATATTTTCACATTTTGCCACGCCCACTTCCGCCTCCATAATTTAGAAAAAAACGATTTCCTCCTTTAGTTTTTTGACTATCGTATTTAAATTTGGCAGACTAATTTATCTTATCTATTTCTACCAAACTATCAAATTTTATTGAAATCGGACTAGAAACATATAAAATATGAGTATGAACGTATTTTACTAAGCGGTCCACAAGGCCAGAATTGGCCGTTGGCTAGTGGCGGCGCTAGAGTGCTCGTGTGTTTGTAGAGTGAGCGAGATAGCACATAGTATAAGACATTTAAAAACAATTTAATAGACATACATACATTTGGTCTTCGAAATTTGAAATATTTGTTTCACCAGGTGTATGGTATACCCAAGTCGACGAGTCCACTTACTTGCTTCATTTATTTTCCCATCTTTTCTTTCTCCGAATGGTTTTGTTTTTGCAGAAAAAAAAAATAATATATGCAATATTGTACAATAAATTTGTTGCACTCAATTCACAGCAGCAAATTGTTTATAAAAACCATACTCTCCGCTACATATGCAGACGATTAAGCCGAAACGAGAACATTTTAATTAACTTTGTTATATTATTCATAGCAAAAAATGTTTAATAAATTACAGATTTTAATAGAAACAAAGGGTGAAAAAAGTAAAAAAAAAAAACACAGGGTAGATCAATTAACAGGGTGAGTTTATTTTGTGAAAGGAATATATACATACGTACATATGGCTAGAGAAAGAGTACAGAAAGTTAATTTACATAAGTTTAAGTTTATGGTATAACATTTAAAAAGTTTTTCTTGCCACTTTTTGTCTACATTCGACATTAATCACAACCGTTCCTTCCAAATCGATCGTTTGGGAATCGGATGGACTATTTGAGCGGATTTTTGTATTTTTGGTCTGCGAAGAACTAGAAGAAACTTTTATTTACACATATGTACATTCATTCCACAAGATATTGGATTGCGATATAAGTAATGCCTTATTCAATAGTTTGAATATAAAATGGGTCTTACTTATATTTTTTTATGTTATATACATGTGGGAATGGTCTGAAAATCTTATTTAGCCAGCCCTAGCTCAGTCAGCGGACTCAAAAAAGCAAGACAGTCTGGCAAGCCGGTCAGACGCAGCAAGAAAAACACGAAGTTTGAGACGACAAAAGATATAAAAACATAGGAACCCGATGTTAGATAACTTCATTCAAATCTACCATAAAATAATGATTAATCCTTATCCAAGCATACCTTTAAGTAAATAATAACATAGCCCAGTCTTACATTTTTAAAGTTTATATTTCAAGTGGCACGCTAAACTTCAGTTGTTTATCCAGAGGAAAAACATATTAAATACCTTAATATTTTATAATTCGTATTAGTTTTTCAAAAAGCAGTCAAAAATATAACCAATACTTTCTATATTAGGGAATTATTTCCATAAGTTATTATCATAAACTAGAATTCAGTTATTATTCGTATTTCCTTATACGGCATGAGAACTCATCATATTTTAGCTCTATGGACAAATAACTTCATAAAAGGGAGAAATGGTTTCATTTTTTTCCAACTAGTTGTGAGTAAGTATAGTAATAATAATAATATTTGTCTGATATGTTCACCGCCCCGCTTGCAGAGTAATGATTATGGTCTGGGCCAATTTTCTCATAAAAAATTCAAGCGGCAGCTCCA
>NW_027172688.1:0-813 GCF_018151085.1 Drosophila tropicalis | reverse complement strand
ATAAAATCAGGGACAAAAAACATTCAAGGGTATATAGCAGTATTTGTGTGTTTGTTAACTAAGGCTCATTAGGGGGAAGAGGAATTTTAGCAAGATTCAGGACGCAAAAATAGTGATAACGGATAATGGAGTCCAATTCACGACGGGATCTTCCAGGAAAATGCTAGAAGGATGGGAAAGCAGCCGCAATTAACAGCGCCATATACGCCTCAGGAAAAACCCAACCGAAAGAGTAAATAAGACACAATCAAAACAATGATTGCCCAATATGCAGGAGAAATTACATTGGCAATAAATACAAGCAATCTCAAGCAACTGGATTACGCCAGCATATGTGGTGCAAGGCCGAGAACCTAGAATGCCGGGAGCCATAGAGCAGCGTCTACAAATGGCAACAGAAAAGAACCCAGACAACAACAGAGGGAAAAAGCTAACCAGATGAAAGAACTTTTCGAACTCATCAGGAACATGGAGACTGCGGCACAAGATCAGGCATGGCATTATAACCTGAGACGGCGCGAATGGAGACCGGCGATTGGATCTACAGTATGGGCAAAGGAGCATCACCTGTCAAACGCAACAGAAGGATTTGCTGCAAAATTAGCGCAAATTTGGAGGGCCGTACAAGGTTCAAGGGGTTCATATCTCCAGTAATATACAAGCTACAACATGAAGTCACAGGGAAAAGTAGACAAGCACACATTAGCCAGATAAAACAAGATGCAGATGATGTGGATACAGAGCCGCATACAACGTCACTCAATAACAATACCAAATCAATGTAAAGGTAATAACCAGCAACAACAACAACCA
>NW_027172687.1:0-118454 GCF_018151085.1 Drosophila tropicalis | reverse complement strand
CAATCAGAATACGGTCGGATATGGGAACAAATTTTGTTGGAGCTGATCGTCTAATAAGGGAAGTCAAAGACCTATTTGACTGGAACTACATCGCTGAAGAGATGGCAAATAAAGGCATAGAATGGAAGTTCAATTGTCCAGCAAACCCAAGTTCAGGAGGATGTTGGGAACGCCTAGTTCAGTCAGTTAAAAAGGTTTTGGTAATAACATTGCAAGACAAGGCTCCCCCAGGTTGAAACACTTAGAAGTTTGCTTATCGAAGCGGAAAATATCATAAATAGCAGACCACTTACACACATTCCAGTGGATAAAGACGATCCAGGTCCATTAACACCTAATCATTTCTTGCTTGGCACAACCAATTCGACACAAACCCCTGGAGAGGAAGACAACTTTTGTCATCGAAAACAATATAGGATTTGTCAACAATTAAAAAATACGTTTTGGAAACGATGGATAAGGGAATATCTACCAACTCTGACAAAGCGAACAAAGTGGTTCGCACCGATTCGACCCATCAAGATGGGAGACTTAGTCATAATATGTGACGAAAACCAACCAAGGGCAAGCTGGAAAAGGGGAATCATCGTGAAAGTTATTCCAGCAAGAGATGGGCTAATACGAGTTGCTGAAGTACAAACAAATGCCGGAATTTTAAAACGACCAGTGTCTAAGCTTGCTGTATTAGACGTTTTGGGTAAAACTCCCGAGTAGTTTTACGGTAGGCGGGATGTTGTGGAGGCGGTACGTTACTGCCAATGCCCTGGATTTAGGTAGCCCTGATCGTTTTCCCTTTAGACTTAGTATGTATCGACCTGAATGCAACCCTGACTTATCGAGGCAGAAACCAGCTCTAAGAAGTGAGACGAGGCGTCAGTATAGAAGAAAATTGCACAGGAACGATACGTTAAAATAAACATCCGATAATTGGCACGAAACGAAGCTCTAGGCTAGGAGCCTTAGGGCTTAATATATATGGATAAACTTTATAATTTGTTGTATCTAAGAAACACCATCATAATTATTCTATACTCAGTTTGTAATAAATAAGTTTAAAATCAATTCGTGCTGAATGTTCTATTTTTGTATCGGTAAAACTTTCGGGCGTTAAAGTAACGCGTGGTCGAGACATTCTTGACGTTAACACCGAGGTAGACAAACAACACACTACAAATCGAAATTCAAAAAGAAAAAGAAAACTCATCAAAGTAAATATACTAATTAATTTCAGAGATCCCAACATTACTATTTCTACTCTTATCAATGGTACACTCGACGCATAATCAAAGCATTGAAATTAATCCCATAAAGGCACCTAATGGATATCTTGTATTCAAAACAGGAACCATGGATTTACCCTCAGATTTCGAATATCATTATTTAACTGTAAACTTAACCAATATACAAACCACTTACAACAACTTGGTTGAGCAGTCAGAACCATATAAAAACATAGTCCACATTCAGTATTTAGTCGAAAAATTAAATCGCGAAATGAACGGCATAAAAATAATAAAAAGAAATAAGCGAGGACTTATTAACATAATAGGCACAGCACATAAATATCTTTTCGGCACCTTAGACCAATACGATAAAGAAGAACTTGAAGGAAAAATTGATAGTCTATCAGCAAATAGCGCCCAAAATAATGAACTTAATCATATCATTGAAGCAGTCAACAAAAACATAGAACTCCTAAATAATCTTACTATTCAACAGGATGCAGACAAAAAACTAAATATACTAATGTTCAACTTAGAGCATTTTACAGAATACATAGAAGACATAGAGTTAGGAATGCAGTTGACAAGACTAGGAATATTTAATCCAAAACTTTTAAACCATCAAGAAATATTTAACATAAATACAGAAAAACTTTTAAACATAAAAACATCTACTTGGTTAAAATCAGACACAAATGAAATATTAATAATTTCGCATATACCTAGACAAATATCTAAAACATCGCTATTCAAAATTATATCTTATCCAGATGAAAATAATAACACTTTAACAGAAAACATTCAAGAAACTTACTATATTCAAAATAATAAAATTTATGCAAAATCAACCAAAAAACAAGAAATAAATGAGTGTATAGTTGGCATTATTACACAAAAACCAGCAGAATGCAAATACACAAAGATGTTCAAAACCAATTCAATTAGTTATGTAGAACCAAATATTATCGTAACTTGGAACTTGCCCAAAACAAATTTAAAACAAAATTGTAACCAAAATAAAATATTCATAGAAGGAAATAAAATAATAAAAATATACGACTGTGCTATGCAGTTAAATGAAATATCAATAGTAAATACATTACAAGATTATACCCAAAATATTTATGTAACCAATAATGTAACAAAACTAGAACCAATCTCTTATATCCAAGCTAAACAAATCATTTCCGAAAAAACTGCATATAACAAAATATTTAATATCATAACTACCACAACATTTATAATTACAATAATAAGTTTAACCCTATATCTTATCTATAAATTTAAGTCAATATCAAAAAAAATAATTATTACACAAATTAAGAATGAAACTTTTGTACAATCAAGTGACTCAGCTTTTGACAATCCCGTTTTACATGAATTGTCCCCATCCAAAGAAATTTCACTTGCAACACAGCAAGCACATCCAACTCTATACCCTGTATTTCCCGCCTGAGCACAGGCTATTTTCTACGTGTTGGGGGAGTAATATATCCGCCACTCCATCCACTCAATTTCCCACTCCAATCACCCACATAACTTGATCCCCCTTTAGTCTAGAAAACAGCGGATGTTTACTGCAAGCGAGACTAAACAAAAATCCTATAAACAAATGTCCCCAAAAATCTTCCAAGCGTGAGAACGCTTAGTTAGCAAAAATCAATAAGCCAATCAAAATCCAGATCCCTTGTCACCAGATAAAAAGCTCCCAATACTAATATCAAAAGCTTTTTAACCGAACTTTAATTATATCTGTATGAATAATCATAAGTTAGTTCTTAAGACGCTTTGTTTCAATAAAGATCGTTTTTGAGTCTCACCAATCCAAATTTCTTTTTTTTTTAATCAATGAAAGAATCGGATTTATAACTATATATATAGAATTGGAATTCTTCATTAATGAGATCAAGAAATACAAGGAGCTTTTAGTGTTGTTGGACGATTTCTCCTTTCTAGTCTATGTCTAAGTCCTTAGCTTAATATCCTTTAATTTTATTTCAGGAAAACAATTCCATCTTAATTATGTTTAGTTTGTAATATTTTTGACTTCTATTTATAGAATTAATTTGTTAGAACTAATTTTTGTCGTTTTGGAAACATGACTTGCCTTTGCTTACATCTTAATGCCGCCTCAAACACACACACACACACACACACAATTCTCGCTACTTCCTCTTGGTCTAAGTCAAATCCCAAAGGATTATAGCATTTTGGCCCATAAATCCCAACTACATCAATAAACTGACCTAGAAATGTTTCGGGCCACACCCAGAATACATGAAAGCCCACAAAGCCCAGTACCCACGTTCCCTTGGCCCAATACAAGGTGTGCGGTCCACCTGGTCAACCAACGAACACTCACACACACAGGCACACTCCCAGCATCATAGTCCCTGCCAATCGTTTTCCAGTTCGTGTTAAATTACACATTGAATCGGATTGCGGCGGCCATAACATTGTGGCCAACAGAAAGATGAAGAGGAGGAAACACAAACGATGCTAAAGAAGGAGGAAGTGAATCGGTGAGGGGAAATTCAGGCTTCCTGTTCCAGTTGCTGCTGTGGTCATTTGGGACCTTCGAATAGGTTTTTGCGGTTTTTTAATCAAGTTATTTACACAACAAAAACGGAAACAGAGGCGGATTCGGAGGCTCAGAGAGAATGCGCTGGAGGAGATGCGATAGAATGAAAAGTCTTTGGCCAGTCGCATAAAATAAATATATATAAAGTATTCACATATATATATATATATATATATATATATATATATATATATATATATATATTTCGTGGGCAATTTGTTAAATGTTCAAGCAAATAAATCACAAATGTTGCGTTGGACATCAAAATTTATTGCATTAATTCGCATATAAAATATATATAACAAATATACTTTTCTCATTCACACACACTCACACATACACCGTAGGTATATCTATGTATATATTTTTGCGTAAATTTTCTAAACATTTATCAAAGTATCGTTTTATTATTGACAGCGGTTCTACGTAGAAGTGAATACGAATAACTTTTCTTGTTGTCAAAAGTTCGTTTTTCGGGGCGGGGGATTAAAATAAAAATTGGCAAAACTTATATTTTATTTATGTCTACTGTGGTCAGCAATAAATTTCTGGGAATTGCTTCGGTTAATGAGTATAAAGCAATACTAAGTTTTTTTTTTCTTGGATGAGCCAGCGAGAGCGAGGGTCATTTCAAATGTTACTAGCCCTGATCATTGTTTATTTTAATATGTAACACTATTCTATTCCATTGTAAGTAAATGAAATAAAGGAATTGTCTGTAAACCAGACGATGAGGGTAATCAGATAAATAAAAAGAACTTTAGTTATAACCCTCGTAAATAAACTTTTAGATCTTGACTTATGTGTGATTCACATTCTTAACGTATGACTGCCCTTCTGATAACATCTGCAGTAATGTGACCTCAATTCTTTAGGGGTATAATTTTTTTGACTTTTAGCCATTGCTAATTTGATTATGAGAATGGCGAAGAAAACTAATGCGCACAGCACATGGTACAGGACAATGTGGATGATGACTGTTTGTCGCAATGCAATAAGGACACACATGTGCATTAGACTTTAGGCGCCTGCAGGATAACTTTTGCAGGGCAAACATTTTATAATGGTCGCCCATAAGTCAGCTGCAGTTGGGCCAGTGACGATTAGAGAGCTGTAGAGAGGGAAGGGAATGCGAAATTGTCCCGTTCTCGCATGTGCAAGCAAGTCTGGGTAACATGACAGGGAGCAGCTGTCATTCTGCAAGTGACTTTCCTCTCAAGCTTGGTCTTACGTCTTACCGCACCGAACAAATGATATTGCAGATGACAATTGTCCGTTTCGTTTGCCATTTCGCAGGGAAATTTTGTGTTAATTATGGTTGTAATAAGTTATACAACATAGGCCAAAAGTGCAGAGCTAGTAGGCATATCGTAGGCAAACGACCAGCTGTCTACAAATGAAATAGATTCCAGTCACTCTGCAAGAGTCTTTCCAACAACAAAACCAACAACACGTTTTCTATTTGATGTGTGTTTGTGTGTTTAGGTGAGTTAAACTGTCCATAGACCGTTAGTTTTGCCATCATTACCCTCCAATTGTTTGTCTCTTTCTCTTTTCACAGAGCCATCAACGTTTTTGTGTTATTTCTGTCATTCCTTTTTGAACCACATAAAATGGGTAAACTCTACTGTTGCATCTCAAAGTCCTGTAGATATATACAGGCAAATTTGAGGCAGTTCCTTGCGGTTCCAACTTTTGATATGTTGACAAGTCCCTGCCAAGGTATTGGGTTAGCTCTATAGTGTTCAGACTGGCTATGATGGTCAAAGATAATTCATATAGTGGATTCTTAGAAAGTATTCGTTGTCTTTGGCCATGACAGAGTAACTGAATTTTGGCAAAAAATATTTAGCTATAAAAAGTATTTAGGAAAAGATGAATTCTTTGAGATTTATTCTAATTGTAAGTGGATAGCCAAAGCAAAAACATCTCATTTATATTTCTCCATCTCCCTTGGACCTTTCATCAAGTAAAAATATACTTCTCACTTCTTTTTGTCATGATGTTGCCACATTTTATGTAGACACTTTTCGATTAAAATGCGTTGCATACTTTTATGCGCACATTCACATTTACACACACAGACATACACATTTCCATCAAGGATTCTCTCCCTTTGCCACAACTATAGAAGGACGATAGAGAAGGACAGAGCACACAAATAATTAAGTTTTTTCTTTAACTATTTTTTTTTTTGTTTTGGGTGGAGTTGGAACTGGATGTCTCTGCTACTCGACACGTAACTTTCGAATGGGTAAAAACTTTTTGCATTTTATGGCCTCCACCCGATTCACTCTGCCACCCCGCCTTTACACTCTATCATCCGTTCAGAGAGCGGTGCATAAAATGTTTGTAAGTGACGTTGAAATTGAGACACTTGTCGCTTAATTGTTTTTCGAGTTCTTACACGCACACAAAGACAAAAAAGTAAAAAACCAGCAAGAAATGGGGTATATCCGCCCACTCTCCCCCTTTTCTTCCCCTCCCTCACTACATCTCGACTTTTCTCAAATGTGGCGGGGCAAATTGAAAAGGGATTTTAGCCTCATCTTGATTCTGGTTTTTCTGTTTTACATTCTGCCTTCATTTCGGTTGGTGTTGTACTTGTTACCCTGATTTTGGTCTGTGAGGGCGTGGTCTTCTGGAGTGCATTTCGCTTGCGGTTAACTTGTCTGTAGATTATTTTAAGTAATTATCAAGCGATTTGCGTAAAGATCTTTTAAGGGTGCTCAAGTGGTAAGAAAGGTTTCGGTTAAGAGGGCCATTCATTAGACACGGAAATCTACGAGAATGTATTAACTTTAAATTGTTGTGACTGTCATCGCTCGATAAACAAAGTTTGTGAAAATTTCTTAGACATTATTTGTCCTCAACTTTTTCTCAACATTTCGTTTGGACTCGAAAACAAAAATATTGCGCTCAAATCGACTAACTTGAAGCTGATTTGTTTTTTAGTTCAGTTTGTCACCTGCTCAACATTCCACTGTCTGAAGATATGTTATGAAAAAGCAAAAAAGGGTTGGCAAAAAGGTTTAAGATCACCAATTAAAATTGACGGCTTGTTGAATTTCCTTTGCATTAACATTTACACCCAGTTTATATGAAGTAAGGCAGACCTAATAAAACTGGCCCTCCTAATGTAATGTTGTTAGACATTTCACGATTTTTTCTCAGTACTTCCTCAGTCTATAGCTTCGTGTTGTTAAACTTGAAATTCTCTGCTTCATTTCGTAACCACTGTTAGTCTTTAGGATAGCAAATCTAGTTAAGTCCTTTGAAGATGCAATTTGTCTTCAATTAGAAGTAAGCATGTAAGGACAAACAGTTGTGTATATATGAAATGCTGCATTGGTAAACAAGATTCCACTTCTAATTAAAGGCACAAATCTGCATTGCATAACGCTTTCGCCTCCATTCGCTCAACCACTGACAGCCACTCTCCCTTTGCCCCTCATATCTCTGTCTGTCTTTTTCATATTTACTGTCTGCTGGTAGTCAATTCTCAAGCTCAAATTTTCACTCCCTTTCCACATCGAATCGATAAAATGTACACGAGGGCAAGAGAAGCCCAATTTCAGTGCAATGGAGTCTTAGTTACACAACCGCAAACAGGCAGACAGGCAACCAGCATATGAGACGGGGATGGGTGACTGTGGGGAAAGCCAATGGACAAATCTTCTCCTTTTCCTTCTCCTCGTCTGTGAATTGTCTGACGTTTATGATTGCTTCAAACAAAAGCTACGACGACTGCACTTGAAATTGATAATTACGATGTGCAATATTTGTCTATTGTCCTATTGCACACAAACATTCCCAGAAACCGAGTTGTTTAAATTTTGCACTGTCTTTCTGATTCCCTTTAAATTAATGCAAAAATTTTAGCATTGTGTTGTTCTAAATTATTTGAAATTCTCGATATATCGAATGCTTTGAAGCTATACTAACAGAATAATTGACTCAATGTCTATAATTAAGCAACAATTATATTACTAATATGCTCAAACATTTTAGAAATATAAAATTTATATTGAATGTGAATTTATGGAAAGGAAATTATTATAAATATTAGTAAATATATGATTTATATATGTTTATTATGTTTATAATTGCTAGCAAAATTATGAGAAATCAATAAAAGTATTAAGATTATAGAGTTTTTCGCAACTTGAGATAAATACTTATTTTAGTAAATGAATAAATAAATTCTCTTGGCACTTAGTTTAGGTGAATCAAATTAAAGTTTTATAAAGGAAACCAAATTCCTCTTCTCATGTGGCTTGACTCTTCAACCTGCTCTATATCCTAGCAATTAGTAAAAACAGAAATTTGGTATACAACCTAAGCAATCTTCTAGGCCTATTCCAACAATGGATTTATGTCAAACCAACTTTGATCAAACTGTACTTAGTTTCATTTGAAAACGGTTAAAGTCGGTTTCCAGTTTCGATTCCAATAAAAATGTAGAGACTTCGACTAAGGTTAATCGAAATAAATTATAAGATTTTTAATTGTAGGCAACACAATAGGTTTTTGTTATAATATATTGAGCTATATTCAAAAAAAGAAAGTTAATGATTAACATTCCCAGAGAAATGTGGTATGGCATTCGGTACCTTTCCAGGCTAGCAACGCATAAAAACGCACTAGAATTCAAACTGCTGGCCAATGCAGATAAGACATCTGAAAAGAAGTCACCCACTTTAGATGGACCAGCGATGGACAGATATTTGATTAATGTCCTTTTAGGATGCACTGGGAATAAAACAAAACAGTGACTTTAATCATTTCTGATCGTTTTTTTTTCATCATTAATTACACAGGCCGACATTTTTGAGGTCGTGAAAAAGTGTTTTAAGCTCAATAGGTCTCCTATAGTAATGCTGATCACGGCCCTGTACTTAGTATTTCTCCATCACGTCAGGATTTCGAAAAAAAATACGTTCAAATTATTCAAAATGATCACATTTGCAATATATCATTCCATGATATAAGCATAATTTTGTACTCAAAACATTATTATTTTATCCTATTAATATAAGTATTACACTTGATTTAAAAGAAATTTACAAAATATCAAAGAGTTATTTCTTTGTTATAATGGATAATATCTTACACTCTGGATATAGTTCTGTAATGAGTAAAATTTCAACCAAAAAGTATGCTATAGGAATGAAAAGAATTGTCTGCTTTTATATTTTAAAGAATTGTGGGAATTTGCTGCGTCTTACAAATTGTTTATTAGTAATAATTTTCTTATGCGAAATATTCTAAAATCTGTTAAAAAAGTTGAAAATTTTTGTTTAAAACTTTCCATAGTATACTCTTGGGTGCCTATTGATGGACAAAACCAAGAATGCAGTGAGCATCAGCGTACCCGAGTTAGTTAAGAACACCTCTCAAGTTAACGTCAGCGAAAATCATGTCGGCCTGTGTTATCATTAAACTTATGATAAAACATTTTTTCGACTTTGATAGCCATAGTTATGTGGGTAAGGAAAGAGTAAAAAAACCTTGCAAGGGTGTACCAAAATTGACGCGGTCGAAGTTAGCCTCGGCCCTCTGTTTTTTAGCATCCTATAAACACTTTAGTAAGTTCGAATTCCTAAGAATTATTAACGATTGCTTTCAAAGGCTAACCGAAAAACTGATCATCCATTAAATATTACAGTTGAATATTTTATTTAGCAAATTTAAAAGCTACAAAATAATTCTTCCTTTATGCTCCAAAAGTGTTTTACACTTTAAATTGCGCTTCGTCACATGTTCTGTGTATTTTTCTATTCTTGTAGCTGTCTTTCTTGTTATCAGACAATTCACTTTCATGTTGTTTGTCCAATGTGAAAGTTTTCAATATGCAAACGTTATGGTTGCGCCATTTTTTTTTTCGGTTTTTTTTCTTAAACTTGCACAACTTCTTCATCGTTCCAGGTGTTTTATGTAGCAAAATATTTTTATACATAAAAGTTTTACGACAACTGCAACAACAACTATGTATGTATGTGTGTGTTTGTGTCCTTCGAAGTATTTTTTGTGACTTATGCAGGCGAGTTACTTAAAAAGGGGAAATGTGTACGCAATGTTGCCAACTTTATGGATGCTGAGAGGCAGAAAGTGCAACGCGTGTTAATGGTAAATATTTGCAGCATTTTGCATTATGCAACACTACAACTTTAATTTCATCTAGCTTCAAATGTTTAAACAAGCAATATAAATAAGTATATATGTATGTATGTACATGGGAAAAAAAAATTAAATGACAGTTGGGTCCTGGTCTGGTGTGCAGACTTCCTTTTGCTCTTTTGGTCCCGCTTGTTAACTGAAACTAAACAGTACAAACAGGGCTGTCAACAACTGTAACATTTACCGCATGTCGTCCTGCTCCAGCGCTGCATGACAGGACATGTTGTGGCTACTCGGAATACCACACACCCATGCACACCCTTTCTCTCTGCCCGCCTCTGTCCCTTGCTGTTTGCGTGTGTGCTTGGTCTCGTATGTTTGTTCCATGTGAGTGATAATGCGTATGTCCATATGGTCAGACGCTGGACGAGCACACTTTGTTCTGCTCTTTGTTGGATACATGGCACGGTTCGCTTAATTGTTCCAATGCATTTTACAGGTGAATTTCGAATAATGAATCTAGAAATTTGTCAAGTAGTATCTACTGAGTAGCAAGATTGTTTAGAAACTTGATGCCTAGATCAGTAGGTCAGTATTATAATTTATGCATATCTTTAAAGATAAGCCGATATACTTTAAAATGAAATACATATACGAGATTTTATCAATGCTTTGCCTCTTTTGCTTTCTGCGGGTACAATTCCCACTAGTTTTAGTGTTAAAGGAAACCCATTACAATAGCAGTGGAAGTTTACTTTATTAGGACTTGTAAGTTCGCCAAACATAGAACTTACTCCATTAAAGTTTTAACATGTAATATGTTTATATTTAACATGTAATATACCTGATCCTGTCTAAGACAAACGATTATCAAAAGGACAAGAGGCTCATTGTGCAATCTAGCTATTTCATTTGCCTGTTCTAAATAGTTTTTATGTTTTCAAAATATTTTTATAAATAAACGTTGCATTTTTTACACATGTTTTCTCATTTT
Source organism: Drosophila tropicalis (assembly GCF_018151085.1). NCBI lineage: Eukaryota > Metazoa > Arthropoda > Insecta > Diptera > Drosophilidae > Drosophila > Drosophila tropicalis. The sequence continues at coordinate 107,536 of NW_027172687.1, read as the reverse complement.
CAAGGCAGTTTTCTGTGGGGAATTACCATATCAAATTTCACTCAGAATACAAAATTGTCAATTGTTCTACCCAAGACACTTTCTTCCAATTCTAATCACTCATCCATGAGAAACACTTCAAATAAATAGAAAATGAAATACTAAAACAAAAATTAAAATAAACGTAGTAGCCGGGTGCCGATATCTGCCGATATCTCCGGACCCACGAGTTCTCACTGCCACCTATGTGGATGACACTGCCTTCTTGGCATCCGACGAGTCACTGCTGGCAGTTTGATTCAGGTGCAGTTAGACGCCATTAACACTTGGCTGCGGCGCTGGAATATTGTCGTCAACCCCGAGAAGTCTGTGCAAATTACCTTTGCGCTTCGAAGAGGATACTGCCCTGCCATACATTTGGATGGAAGTACCATTCCATTCAGCGACTCGGCTAAATACCTGGGCCTCATTATTAAAATAAACGTAGTAGCCGGGTTATTCTAAATGTCATTTAAAAATCCAATGCCCCAAACCCAGAGCCAAACATCATCAGTTTGTTGTAGCACCTTGCAAGCATGACACAAAAAAAAAAAAATAAAAATAAAAAAAAAGTCCAAAAAATTCCAAAAAACCTCAAAAAAAAAAAATAAAAAAATATAAATCAAAAAAAAAAGTATAAAAGTAAAAATCCAAAAAAAAAGTAAAAATTAAAAAATCAAAAAAAAAGTTTAAAAGTAAAAAATCCAAAAAAAAAAACTGAATTCGAAATTTTTAAATCCATTTGGCTTAATTTTTCGGGTATTCTTAGGCTAAGTGAAAAGTTTTTTTTTTATACTTTTATAGAAAAATAAAAAATACTCTTACTGAGCACATACACTAAACCAGCACGGAGAGAACTGGACACTAGTACCCTTGGCCGAAGTGATCATCGATGTTGGCAGTAGAGGTTTGTTGATTTATAATTTATAATTTTACCTTATAACGATATAATTTTTAATCCAACTAGAAATTGACGTGGTTAACAAAATTGAAATAATAATTGAAACACTGATGTTTTCCTGCACATACTCTGAATCTTTATATTTTGATACTACTGATGTTTTCCTGCACATACTCTGAATCTTTATATTTTGATACTACTAATAATATATTTTGATACTACAATTAATTTAACTGTCTGGTTTTTTTTACTAAGAATCCAAAAATAAATTTCAGAACCTACAAAAGTTTGACCCAAATTTCACTACTTTGACGTCTGGCTGTTCCCTCTACCAACTGCCATCTTCTTTTCGCTACCAATTTGCCATTCATACATTAGACCATGCGTGCATTTTGAGAAGCGGCAGTTATCATTAAGAGAAGATTGCAATTTGTGGAACTCCCTGCGTTTCAGGAGCCCTGGGCTCAGTGCGCTAAGGTGAGAGTGATATCCCTGACATCACTGCTGCGGCTATATACTGCCCTCCAAGATACCTGGTTGCTCAGAGGGCAGGGCCCTTTATAACTGCAAGGCGAACAGCAGGCTTGACTGTCACTCCACTGGAGCGCCCACACACTGGCCTATTGATCCCAATAAGATCCCAGATTTGCCGTGTCGAAAGGAGTGGACAGACAGAGGATTGTCGCAAGCAATGACCAAGACCTTTGTTCAGATCACTGTGCAGTCAAGCTGCTTATTAACATGCCAGCCAGCACGAATACAGTCAGAAGCAGACTGTTCAAGAGAAGTACGAACATTCAGTCATACCATACATGGTTCCAAAATAACTTGGATCTAACGGTTCAGCTGAACGATGAGGAGGACCTGAACGATGCTGTCGAGCGGCTCAACATCGCAATACACAACGCGGCCTTCATTGCCACTACGCCACCTACTTCTAACACAAGGAACGTTCCACGCAGAGGGCCAAGGCCGACTTTAACAGAGCGGCAAAGGATCTTAAAGAGCTCTCCGTCGAGATTCTTTAGAAAGTTTCCTGCAAAACGTCGAGCCTGGAGATCAGCAACATAATCTTTGGCGGCTGACAAACAACATCAAGAGGCCCACCAAGAGGAAGGAGCCTATTAAGAAGGAAGACGGAAGCCTTCACTCCGTTTAATAGGTGCTCACAAATCGAAGCTAGCCAAACGCTAGAGTTCCTAGATGTCTCCTACCAAATGGCTCTCCCTATCTGGCACGTCTAATCAGATAAACTGCTCGCTGAGATCGCGAAGCCAAAGTTGTCCAAATCGCCTGGATATGATGGCATTGACGTACCATCAGTCAAAGCCCTCCCAACAAATGCAGTTCAGCTTCTCCTCAACATTATAAACAAATGCTTCCTGATAGGACACTTTCCCTCCTAGTGGAAGTGCGTCGAAATCATCCTGATCCAAAAACCTGGGAAACTTGCAGCCAATCTCGCCTATATCGTCCGATCAGTCTATTGGCAGTATTCTATTTTTGCGTAAAATGCGGCCAACACTGGACGAGGCCGGTCACCAGTTTGGCTTCACAGGATCACGGGTAAAATACTGGAAGTATTTGAGGAGAAGAAGTACTGCAACGCAGTGTTTCTGGACGTTAAGCAAGCGTTCGATAGGGTTTGGCACACTGGACTGCTGTTCAAGCTAAAGACCGCTCTCCCAGCGCCTTTCTAAAGGTGGCTGCGCTCCTATCTTTGCCATAGGATGTTCTATGTGAGATGCGGTGATGACACCTCTGAAATCAAGAGCATACGAGCAGGATGCTGGGCCCTATATTGTGTACCATTTACACTGCCGACATGCCGATATCTCCGGACCCACGAGTTCTCACTGCCACCTATGTGGATGACACTGCCTTCTTGGCATCCGACGAGTCACTGCTGGCAGTTTGATTCAGGTGCAGTTAGACGCCATTAACACTTGGCTGCGGCGCTGGAATATTGTCGTCAACCCCGAGAAGTCTGTGCAAATTACCTTTGCGCTTCGAAGAGGATACTGCCCTGCCATACATTTGGATGGAAGTACCATTCCATTCAGCGACTCGGCTAAATACCTGGGCCTCATTATGGACAGACGTCTCACTTGGAAAACGTAACCAAGGCTGCACCCATTGGATCTGCCGCATCTAAATTAGGACTGACCCTTCAGCGCACCCGGCTTTTCTCTCTAACTGCTCTGCTATTGTTACCCCATAATTTTTGTATTTTGGAACATTGAAACTTCCATAACACATAGTTTTTCATTATCTAATACTATCTTATACTATTGTTACTACATAATTATACCATACACCCATAGGCTGAAATGGTATATTAAAGTCGCCAATGTGTATGTAACAGACAGAAGAAAGCTTCTCCGACCCTATAAAGTATATTCTTGATCTGGATCAACAGCCGAGTCGATCTAGCCATGTCCGTCCGTCCTTCCGTCTGTATGAACACGCAGATCTCGGAGACTAAGATCTAGAGCCACCAAATTTGGTATGTATACTCGTGTAGTATGTAAATGTATAGAGTTAATTGGAATTTTGGCCACGCCCCCTTACGCCAACAGGAATCACATAAAACTATTTTTCTTAAAAAGTATAACAGCTAGAGACATCAAATTTAGTTTGTATACCCGTTCAGATGGCGCGCAGAAAATAATCGTTCATACTTTTTGCCACGCCTCCTTACGCCCCCAGGAATTACATAAAACTGTTTTTCTTAAAAAGTATAATAGATAGAGACATCAAATTTGGTATGCAGTCTAGCTTAATAGACGCGCAGATAGTGGCTATTTAAAAATTTTGCCACGCCCACTTCCGCCCCCGGAATTTACATAAAACTGATTTCCTGAAAAACTAACAAAGCTAAAGTAACCAAATTTAGTATGTATACTGGCTTAGGATGCACGTAGAATATATATATTTTTATATTTTGCCACGCCCACTTCCGCCTACATAATTTAGAAAAAACCGATTTCCTCCTGTAGTTTTTGCACAATTCGGCAGACTAATAAATCTTATCTACTTTTACCAAACTACCAAATTTTATTGAAATCGGACTAGAAACATGCAAAATATGCGTATGAACGTATTTTACTAAGCGGTCCACAAGGCCAGAATTGGCCGTTGGCTAGTGGCGGCGCTAGAGTGCTCGTGTGTTCGTAGAGTGAGCGAGATAGCACATACTATGAAGCATGTAAAAACAACTGAATAGACATACATATGTACATTTGGTTTTCGAAATTTGAAATATTTGTTTCACCTGGTGTATGGTATACCCAAGTCGACGAGTCGACTTACTTGCTTCATTTTTAATATTCTCACATGTCAACTTTTGGTTATGGATAGACTGTTGGAAAGATTGCAAATTGGAGGAACCCAGTTAACTAAAAAAAAAAAAAATCAAAGAAGCTAACATCGGCTATGCCGAAGTTTGTATACCCTTGCAGTCCTTGGTAATAATAATTTTACATGTTCAAAATTTGTTTTCTGCAACTCAATTCATCTATACACAAACAAAACAATTTTACTCTCATATTATCACATATGTAAATTTCATAGCATACTCGATTTTTATGAAAATGTTTCTTCTAGTTCTTCTAGAGCTATATGATATAGTGGTCCGATCCTTATGGTTTTCATACCGGGTAATAAAAACCCCCCGAAAAAAAATTTCAGCCCGATAGCTCTTAAGACGGCTGAGTAAAACGCGTACGCACAGACGGACGGACAGACGGACATGGCTATATCAACTCAGCTTCTCATGCTGATCAAGAATATATATACTTTATGGGGTCGGAAACGTCTCCTTCTGTGCGTTACAAACATCTGATCAATTTTATAATACCCTCTGCAAGGGTATAAAAATAAAAAAAAAAAACGTCCTGTGAGTGTGAGAAACACACTCAAATACTAAAACAAAAATTAAAATAAACGTAGTAGCCGGGTTATTCTAAATGTCATTTAAAAATCCAATGCCCCAAACCCAGAGCCAAACATCATCAGTTTGTTGTAGCACCTTGCAAGCATGACACAACAAAAAAATAAATAAAAATAAAAAAAAAGTCCAAAAATTTCAAAAAACCTCAAAAAAAAAAAAAAAAAAAAAAATATAAATCCAAAAAAAAAGTATAAAAGTAAAAATCCAAAAAAAATAAAAATTAAAAAATCAAAAAAAAAGTTTAAAAGTAAAAAATCCAAAAAAAAAAACTGAATTCGAAATTTTTAAATCCATTTGGCTTAATTTTTCGGGTATTCTTAGGCTAAGTGAAAAGTTTTTTTTTTTACTTTTATAGAAAAATAAAAAATACTCTTACTGAGCACATACACTAAACCAGCACGGAGAGAACTGGACACTAGTACCCTTGGCCGAAGTGATCATCGATGTTGGCAGTAGAGGTTTGTTGATTTATAATTTATAATTTTACCTTATAACGATATAATTTTTAATCCAACTAGAAATTGACGTGGTTAACAAAATTGAAATAATAATTGAAACACTGATGTTTTCCTGCACATACTCTGAATCTTTATATTTTGATACTACTGATGTTTTCCTGCACATACTCTGAATCTTTATATTTTGATACTACTAATAATATATTTTGATACTACAATTAATTTAACTGTCTGGTTTTTTTTACTAAGAATCCAAAAATAAATTTCAGAACCTACAAAAGTTTGACCCAAATTTCACTACTTTGACGTCTGGCTGTTCCCTCTACCAACTGCCATCTTCTTTTCGCCACCAATTTTTGCTTCTCCACATTCGCCATTCATAAATTAGACTTTGCGTGCATTTTGAACCTCCTTCTCTTCCATCAGAATTGGACTGTAAGTGTGTTCTGCCGCATTGAGCACACAATTTATGAGGAAAAAGCAGAAAAAAATCAATTTTTTTATTATTTGAATTACAAAAAATCAAATATGTTTTGACCAATTTCTGGACGATTATCAAGAATTGCTACCCTACTTTTGTTTTTTTTTTCGTGTCGTAATTTATTACTAGAACCATAAAATATTTGTGCACATGGTTTGCGATAACAGCTGCAACAAATATTTAAACAAAACGCTGGAAAATTTAAAGGGGAAATAAATTTTTTTAAAACGCCAAAAAAGGAAATGAACTTATTTGACATGGGGAGTTGCCGTGGGGCAAAAAGAAACTGTATTATCACCTCAAATATGTGTGTAATAAAGTCCCGTGAGGTCGTGAACCGTGTGTGGGACAAAAAAAAAACCTGAAAAATGAATACAAACGCAGCAGACACAAGTCGCACATTCCAGACTCCTTCTACCCCCTCCAATACCAGCAGACAAGGAAAAAAACCAATGCCAATGAAGTTATCATGACAGACTCAGAGCATTGGGAATAGCCAGATATTGAGTAAACAATACATATATGCATAAATTATGCTGGAACGGGGTGTGGGATATTTATCTAGACAATCACAAGAGATGGGGATTGAGTGTTACAGTATTTAACATAATATATATATAAAATTTTTAGAAGATTTAGGACACGAATGAAGAAGCATCGAATTGTGACCTAAGCTAATGTGTACCCATTTAAAAATTTAAATGGAATTTCGTAATATGACATATGTTCAGTTTTGTCTTGGAAAAATCTAAAAAAAAAGGACTAAACAGAGTGGGATAGAAACAACTTTGGTGGATGGAGGAAAAACTTTGAAACTTTATTGTGGATCATGCAATAATGGAATAGAAGTTGAGTGAGGGACTTTTATAAAAAATATTTAAAAATATAGTTAAGCAGGCTATTCTTTTTTTTCACTATTGCTGTCAATCCCAAAACATACAACACTCTATTCGTTTAGTTCTCTTCCAACTTATCTTCTTTCTAGAATGGCGAAGCCAACAACTATTAAGGATGCTCTTGCCCGCTGGGAGGAGAGGAACAAGCCAACTGAAGCTATTAAGGCCACGGAGATTGGTTTACAATTCCAATATCCGCCAATTGAGAAAATGGATTCTACACTTGGCACTTTGGTGGAGTGTCAGAAACTCAGCCTTTCTTCCAACATGATTGAGAAGATAAGTGGAATATCGAGCATGAAGAATCTCAGAGTTCTGAGCTTGGCTAGAAATAATCTGAAGAATATCAGTGGCATTGAATCCCTGGCTGATACATTAGAAGAACTCTGGGTTAGCTATAATAACATTGAGAAGATCAAACCACTGGAATCGATGAAGGTATTGAAGGTATTCTATATATCACAGAATCTGATTAAGGATTGGGCTGAATTTAATCGCATGTCAGTGCCGCCAAATCTGGTGGAAATTACCTTTACGGGCAACATACTTTCGGAGAATATGGAGCCACCAGCTTTTCTTTCGGAAGTTATGCGTCGTCTGCCCAATCTTAAGAAACTCGATGGGGAAACTATTATACGTTAAGACAGAAAATGTTGAAAATGCTGTGTAATTGAAATAAAGAATAAAAGGAATGGGTGTCCTGTACATATGTCGTAAGTTCCCAAACGCTTTCTCCCGCCCATAACACAGGCCTATCCTCTCACTTGCTCATTCTTGATGTGCAAACATATTTTTCCATTATTTCTATTTTTGCATTGGAAATGAATTTTCCAATTTTCATTGCCTTTCTGCTGATGAATACTATTGTTTTCCTTACCCACTCGATTTCAGTCTCCCTGTTTCTATCACAATTTCTCTCCTTCCCTACCCCCTCATATCTTCCTCCCAATCAGCAGAAGCACTTGCAGGTGAAAGGTTTCCTTTCCATGTTTTTTTTTTTTCGCCCAGTTTTTATTCTGTTGTTGGGACCAAAACGACGACAAAGTCCCAGCACCAGTCTGAATTTTCATGTCTCTGGCATTGTTTGCATATTTTTTGTGTCTTGAACTCGAGTTGAACAAGTAATGAGCCTGCACTTAAAAGTGGGCGTGGCATGATCAGGGTAAAGCCTATTTTGTGTGAAATTTTGATTAAGCCCCACAAGTGAAAAGACTGCATAAACTAGTCGTCCTGATGCTAGCTGGTATTCCTAATTGGAAAATTCTGGTTAAACAACCGAGTGAATGCAACATTTTTGGCAAAGGCTAAGAACATTTTACTAAATAGGGTTAATACAGTGATATAACAAAGTTTGACAACGAATTTAAATGAAATAAAGTTTGCTTAATTTTCGTGCTTTTCAGCTGAGAATTTCTCTAAATAATAGGTTTAATTGAGTAGCGTTTATAATAATATTTAGTATTTTGAGTTAAGCAAAACGAAAATGAAAAAAGATATAGAAATAAAATTTATTAAAATTTATAAGTCAATTTTACTAGAGCTTTCTCAATAATTTTCTTTTTCATCTTCAATGTGTATAGATGACAGAAAATTTATTTTGTCAGAAGTGCTTGCTTAAATTTGATAGCCAAACACATAACAGGAAAAGTGAAAAACAATTGAAAGACATTGGCAATGAGTCAGAGTCAAAATCAGAATCCGAATCAGAAAACTGGCAAACAGAATGAGAGTGCCATAAAAACTGATAAGTCGTCTGCCTAGTTATGGCCAAATACAAAAATTCGTTTCTTATTTGTTTGGTTGGGCATAAATAATCGAAAACCTAAAGGCAAATGGCAAAAACGAAAAAAAAAAAAAAAAAACTGTGAAGGGAGAAAACTTGGCAAACAAATATACAAAAATATACGTAGTGAATATGTATTTGTTTATTTGTATATATTCATAACATACCATGAACAGAAAAGGGCCGTAGATAAAAACCTTAAATAAAATCATAAAAAAGAGAGAGAGAGAGAGAGAGAGAGAGAGAGAGAACAGAAAAATTGCCAGACACCAAAGTTTAATGATACTTTTTATGTATTTTCGATTTAACTGCAAATTCACGAAATCTCTGGAGATGTCATTGCCATTACTGCTGCTCCTGCTGCTATTGTTGTTGTTGTTGTTATTTAATCAATAATAATATTAATGTAAACATGGCCATAGAAATAGTTTGACACTTTTTGGCAAACACAAAGAAACGAGAAAACGAGTCAACAGTAGTTACAATTCAATGCACAGAAAACAAATAAATATGCGACTCCCAACCAACATCGTATGCATGAATAGAGGTAAAAGAATGAATTATTGTGCCATTAAGTTTAGCTTTGGATAAATCACAGGTTTGTATTAAACTAACTATAATTCGTTCTACTTAAATTGTCAATAAAAGGCAGATTTAAGGTCTACGAGAATAAGATTACCGCAAACTCTAAATCTGTTACAGAAAATGTTATTTTCATATCTAGACTTACTATTAAAATACATCACTGTTTGAAACAGATTTTTTAAAGTAAAAATTATTAACATTTCTAAATATTTTACGAAAAATCATGGACTTAATAATTCCTAAATAAACAGCAAGGATCATTCTTAAAGGACATCTTGAGGCAACCTTTTATTATTGCTTCTTTATTTTGAAGCGAAAATCAATAATTTAATTGAATAGTTATTATTAGTGACTCTAAAATTCTACAATTCTATTAGAAAACCTATAAAAAATATTAAGAAGTCGAAGATTTTAGCAACAGATTGTCGAAATGTAAAAAGTTTTATTCTAAAAGCAACCCACACATTTGGAAAATTATATAATTAAAAATCATTGATCTCACTTTGTTTAGATCTTTAAGTTAATCAACAAGGACTAGGAAATGTCCAAAAAAAAAGCAAAAAAATGATTCCTTTATATTCTTAAAATCTGATTGCTATTAAGTAAAATAACAAAAAGTTTAATAATGATCTTAAAAGATTTGAAATTAATTTAAGAAAATGAATCACATTCAACTCTTAAGAAGGAACTGTGACCATGGCGTCTTTAATGAAAAATCTGCTATATTAAAATCACAAGCATTAACATTAAGTTCTAAGAAAATATTTCAAGATCCTTGTCGATTTTGTTATATTGTGTAGAAGAGGTTTAAAAAAGAGATCCTTGCTTAGTTTTCTATTTTGTTTATGCCCTCGATTATTGGTACTTGCCTTTATATCTGTTGGTTTTTCAAAATTATTGCACAAATCCAAATGCCAAATGCCAAAATGAATTTCGTGTGTGTGTGTGTGGGTGTGGGTGAAAAAGCTTATACAAAATTTACGTTACAAGTTTCTTGTTGTTCTTGTTGTTGGCAACTCTGCTCCTGACAACACTTCTCTTAATATCTACGTATGTGCTCCCTCCATGTGTTTGTGTGTTGGTGCAAGTTGAAGTGGTTTTTGCACTGTGGTTGCGCAATCGTCTGTGTTTGTACTTTGGTTCCACTTCTCTTGATATCGCAATCGTTGTTGCTGTTGTTGTACTCCTTTTCTATGTCTGACCATGCTGTGGTCAAGGGGTTGTGTTTGGTATAGCCAAAGTGTTGCCATATATTCTAAATATGTTGGTCAGCCGGCAGGCTGAACTGCTAGGTGGGTGGAAGATATCCGCACAGTTAGAAGTGGCCAAAAGAACAGTTAAACGCAAAACGTTCTAAAAAAAAGGGAAAAAAACAAAAAGAGGAGAAGAAAAAATAAAACCAAAACCACTTGGCAAACTAAACGCGTGATTTATGCCTCAACGATGATAAGCGTAGCCAAAAAGAAAATATAAAATGAAAAACCAAAAGCAGCAAAGTGAAAAAAATGGAAGAGCACAGGTAGCAGAATAAAAAATGTTTAAATGAAGGAAAATTCACTAAAAGGATATATTTTATAAAAAAAAAAAACAATTTTTATTTTAAAATCATAACAATATCCAATTAACAAAATGCATTTAGCTAACCTTTCAAATTCTTTATAAAAATATAAAACTGTATTTTAAATTGATATTCACAGGGGTAGTACAATGTTCCGATATCAATGCAAGCTTATAAAACTCGTGCCCCGTCTTTCTTTAAATAAAAGGTATTCGAGTTAAAGTTTTCTTTGAGAGTAAGATATTTCATCCCTTTGAACTTTGCCCTTTCTCAACTTTTAGACATTTTAGCTAGCTAACTACTTTGTTTTTGGCAGTGTTATATCTTTAAGATACTTTAAGCTTACACATACAGGCACACACTCTGGTATAACATATGTATGTGGGCTTTCACATACATCGCATTCAGAATTCACATTCACATCTTGTGCCTGTCAAAGGAGCATAAATCTATTCAAAGTCTTTACGAAAAATCCAGACAAATGCCAGAGATTACAAAAAGATTTCGGCCACATGATGCATGGGCCTCAACTGAGAGAAAAACCCAGACAATGAGAGACATCGAGAGAGAATGAGAGCAAGCGAGTGTGTCTATCTGCCGCAAAAGTAACCAACACACATACACACTCGCTCACATACAAACACACACAAAAACAATTAAAGCCTGATTAATAGTTGCAGCCCACACACATTTCTTGGCTACCTTTCGCCAAGTTACTTTTGCCTCTCTCATTCCTGGTACTTGCCAACCCCGGCTGAGTTATGACTTCTGCTTGGCTGTTTAGCATACTTTTTGTCTCGTTTTTGTGGCATTTACCACGGCCATTTCTGCCTCAAATTGTTGTTAATTTCAGAAATATTCAAATGGCGACCTTTTAACCCGGCTAGACATCACATAAATTCATTTCAACATCGCATCTTCGCAGTTCACCCCTCTCTCCCTCCCTCACTATGTCTCTCTTAAAATATAAATCATTAAATTTTAATGCTTCCCAGGAGATCAATGAACATAACCGCAAATTATAGTGAAGCGTGCTTTCAGGCGCATAAAAAGATTTCTCTGTATTACTTTTTTTCTCTTCTCGTGTATTCATTTTATTTTCATTAAATGCATTTTATGCAGAAAAAAAGTTTTCTCTTTTCCAGTTGAGGCTACATTATGCGGTGGCGTCGGTCTGTCTGCAACTGCCAATGGGGCAAACAACTCTTTAAATAATATATTAATGAAATATATGTATATTCAATATATATTCAAAGTATTATTGCAGAAATGTCTAGACTTTTAAAAAGGCAAACTCAATTTATTTATGGAAATTTACAAAATATGAAAATTTATGGCCTTTAAATTCAGAGAATCGATTTTACTTTCAGTTCAGCTGTGTGGTCGTATATATATATATATATTTTTTTTTACACAAATACCTAAAAAGTTGTAGTTTAGGCATATAAAGATACAAGTTTTCTCTTATTTCTTTCTTAAGTTGAAAATTCCAACATAAACTGTACTTCCGGCGCCTTAAAGCATGCAATACAAGATGGCACATGGCAAACAACATGTACACAAACAAACACACACTTACACACACACACATAGATAGATAGTAAATCAAAAAGTTTTCGAGTGCCAAATAGAGGCTGGGCCGCTCTTCTGAACTTGTTGTAATACTTCTAACAATTTTGCACTGCATCTTCCTGCCACGCCCCCTCATCACCATAGACTGGCTAGCTGGCTAGCTCCCTGACTGACTGACTGTGCCCACGTATTTGACATGCGAAATCATAAACAAGTTGTGCAAACTTCTACACATAAAACTCCATTTTGCAACAGGAAGTCACACGCACACACTCAAACTCATACACACACACACTCACACACAGCCAGCTGCAAAATGTATAAATTAAAATTTACACAACGCGAAGCGAACAAAATACAACAAACACAAAAAAAATAAAGCAAAACAGAAACGGAAAAGCTTTAAGTGTTGACGAACGCAAGAAGTAAGTGCGGCGAAACATGCGAAATGAAGTTGGCATAGAGCGAGAGAAAAGAGTATTAAATTATATCCATAAACTTATTTAAAGTCTAAAACGATAAATAGATTGTATTTAAATAATTTACGCCAAGGAGATGAGGATATCCAACAACAAAGGAAAATCAATCAATGGTAATGAAATACTTATAATAATTATTGTGACAAATTTGAGTAATAATACATTTTCGGTTTAAAATCTCAGATATAATACTTGTATCTTTTGTAAAGATACTTGTAAACCCTTTTAAGTACTTCTCTTCCATTCCAGCCAGAACTGTTTCGTTGTGAAGAATATGGAAAGAATGCTTAATCTGCATATTTAATACCTTATATGAGCTAAAAAATATTTTTAAAATATAATTATAAAAACTTTTGTTTAAAGTAGTAGTGACAACATTCATTAGAGCAATCGAACGGCCAGCAGACTGAGACTTTACTTGGAATTAGGTTGAACTGAAAACTATTTACAAATTTTGAATTATATTAAATAGGCCAAGAAAATAATGGAATACTTATAAATAAATGGTAAAGGATTCAAAGAAGGATTCAAAATTTTAGGGATTTTAATTTATAGCTTTGTAAGAGCATTCCATAAAGTAACTGATTCAAATATCATAATTTTTGGTCTCTTCAATTCGTTTCTTGTTTGCTTAGTTTTATGCTGAGCCAAGAACTTATGTAAGTTGTGTGTGTTTCTCTTTACAGAAATGGGTTTTCATATTTAAATATTATACAAAAAATTTTATATGCACGCAAAAATGTTTTTCCTCGTCTCGTAGCAGACTCTTACTTCTTCTTCGTCTTCGTCGTTTTGGTTATATACTGCTTGCCCAACTCACTTCCTCACTCCTTTTGCTGACTCTATATGTATGTATATATTTTGCACATTTTCTGCATAACAATTAACTTCCGCTTTAAGTTTAAGTTTACTCTTCATGCCCTTTGCCATGGCGTATGTTTAATTTCCGGCATTGCGTATACGCCTAGTAGCTTCAAATAATTTCTCAAAAATTTGCACATTAATTTGCTAAAAGATTTCACCCTCAACCCATTATTATTAATGCCATATGATTAATTGTGTGATGTGGATAATTTTAAGTCCAAGAAAAGACAATTTATTTCCACTGACAACAAACTGTCATCGAGCTGATAGAGGGGAGACACACACACAGTCAAATTAAAGCGGTAGAAAGACGAATGGTAAATGGAAGGAGTGAATATCCTTTAGCCTGTGTCAATTTTGATATTCCGGAAAAGGCTTAGGCAATATTTGTGTTTGGCTTTCTTTTCTTGAGTTTCTGGTGCTGCTGCTGCTGCTGTTGTTGTTATTATTATTTTTGTTGGCATTAAAGTAAATAGAGCTTAAAGATGCGAAGGAAACGAGACGTAGACGAGTATATCGGTCCAAAGAAAGAGATGAAAGTGAAGCATCTGCTTGAGAATTCAGAATTTGCTGCAACTACTTACCACACACAAATCTCTAGCAATAACAATCTTTTGGGTTATAAAATTCAATTATGCATATAGCCAAGAACACGTGATACCCATATGGGATAGAATTTTGTTTGCTTTTGTTCTTGTTTTTGCCTTGCGGCTAGCCTTTGTGATTAGTGGGCAAATGTAGTTTGATTTGCTTACCCACCGAGACTCATGAGTCCTGCTTAGCTATATCCTTATCCTATGCTTTGCTGTTGGCCAAAAGATGGCATCAGGCATTCACTTAAGTAGTTTTCTTAGCTTGGCAAATGTTTCGAATGTTATTTAATGGAATTTACATGATTGATTCGAGCACAGTAAGTAGCAAGACTTCAAACCATAAGCAGTTGGATAAAGATGAAATTACGTTAATTATTCAATTTTCAAATTGTTTAATCCTATTGAATCTTCATGTTCATTCGATATTTATGAACATTTTCTGTAAGTGCCTTAAGTAGAGTAAAAGTGTCTCAGAAGTATACAAAAAGAGGCAAATCAATTCTGATTGTTTCCAATCTCAAATAATGTAAGTTCTATGATCATTCTATAACGGAATTGTGGCAAGATATAATATACTTTGCCAATAAAACTGAATGCATCACTGCAAAGGTTGTTTAATGGAGCAAGTAATCGGAGAAAGTTTTTGGGAACATCCTTTTTGCAAAATAAATAAACCAAAATAAAAAAAGTTTGATAAAAGTTTAAGTCTTAAAAGTGTAAACAAAATTTGCTTCAAAATTAGTCAAAAGCCACAAAAACACTGCGGAATTCAACGAATTTTTAGCGATTACAAAATACAAATTATAAATTTTATTTTAATGTATTGGAATAAAAGTTTTTTGAATGACAACTTTTAGTCTAAGAACTAATCAAGAATACCTTGTTTTGTAGTTTGGAGCTCATTGGCTTGTATATTTATATTTATATGCGCTATATCTATCAACGAAGGATATGGATGAAAATAGTAAAAAGTCTTGACAATTTGGTTTCACAACTTAAAACCGTATCCCAAATAATAATCCCACCATGGGCAACTGTAACCAACCTCCTTCTTCGTATAACTTTAACTTGATCGGTTATTTTTAGATCTTAATAAACACAATAGATAATAAAATAGATCGTGGAGGATTGAATAAGTTTTACGCAAAGAGTTTTCCCATTTCAGTTATATATTCTATGATATATTTCTTACCAATCTGTAGCTTTCCCTTCTCTCCGTTTTCCAGGCACTTAACAAATTATTTTTCCTTGGTCTGTTCCCCTTTTGGTTTTTTTTTTTTTTTTTTGTCGCTTTCTCTCGTTTGATTGTTTTTTATTATGGTCTTTTGGCATCTGGTCAAAGATTTGGTATCCTTTTGGCCCGTTCGCTTGTTGCCACCATGTTGTGCATCTTCCTGTTTCCGCTGCTGCTCTCCGCTCCACTTCGGTCCCTTCGGTCCATTCGGCTTTTGCCTCTTCTTGCTTTCGCGCTTCGTTGATGTGTAAATTAATGTCATTTCGGGCGCGAGATTTTCCTTTCTTTTTTGCTGTTTCTGTCTTTTTTTATCCTACATTTTTTGTTTTTTTTTGTTTTTAATTTTCCCTTTTCTTTTTTTGCTTGGTTTGTTCGAAGCTTCCTTTGCGGCCTGATTGAATTTTTATGATGCTTTTGCTTTGGTTTTTGAAATTTTTTTGCGTTTTTGCGTTTTGTTTAGCGGATGTAAAACATAATTTGGTGATTTTATGCGTATTTTTTTGCTGTTTTTGTTCGTTCTGCATTAATTGTTTTTAATTAATTTTTTATGATTTTGGTTTGTTTTTTCTTTTTGTTGTTGTTGTCTTTGTTTATTTTTTTTTTTGTGTTTTGGCCAAGGCCTGAGGCGTAAATTTTTGTTGAGCAGCAGCCGCCTATTAAGTTGTTTCGGTAATTGCGAAACTTTTTTTGTGATTTTCTTTTTTTGTTTTTGGTTCTTTGTGGGGCAACACAAAAACTATTCAGGAAGTGGGCGTGAAACAACACCCACCCAAAGCATACCCACTTACCCGCACACACATACACAACCACATACATTCACACTAACACACGCAAAAGTGTTTTGGGCACTCGAAAAACAATGAAATGAAATTTGTATGCTCAAGTTTTACTGCAGAACGAATAAAATTTTGTTAGGCCATAACAAACTCTCATTTAGTTAGTTAGCATAACAAAAGGAGCAAAACGGAGTCTGCTTCTATTCTATTCTGATGGCTATGGCCAGAAGGGTGTGCAAAAGTGGGCAGGCCAACTTAATAACCCACTAACAAACACACTAATTTGCACTTGAGCCTAATAATGAGTGTGCTGACGAGTGCTCTGAGTGGATAGATGAGTGTTTTAGCTACCATCATAAGGTTTGAGGACAGCCAGCAAAAAGAGGAGCAAGGTAGTTCGGTAATCGTTCTCAAGTGCTTGCCCAGCACTGTCTATATCTCTATTTCTATCTGTGTCTCTGGAGTGTTGGACTAATTTCTAATTTGGATGCTGATTTATGCAGTTTGAATGGCATTTGCTTTGCCTGACATACAATATTTTTGGTTTCAAAAGTCTTTTGTCGGGTTAAATGAGTGTGTGTTTGTGTGTCTGTTTGTCTGTGTGTGTTTGTGTTTGTATAAAGGTGTGTTAGGGTGAACAGTTCTAATCTAACTTGTTGCTTCTACAACTAATTAAACACCACATTTAACCTAAATCTTTAAACTTAAATGCTTCTAAGCTCTTTTCAGCGTTTAGAACTTACGTTTACCTGTCTCTGTCTACCTTTTTATCCTTTACTCAGATTTATGCCAAGAGCTCAACCACAAAAATTAAATGACGTTGAAGGTTAAAATCAAAATCAAAATTATGAAGTAAGAAAAAAGAAGAAGAAGAAGAAGCAGAAGAAAGAAACCAGAATATCCGACAGTGAGGGAGAGGGAGGGAGACAGAGAGATTACAAAGGCGGGTCACAGCATATAATAAACCATAAGCCGTCAGGAATTAGTTGCATTTTCTCAAAATGAAATGAAAGTGAAATGTGTTTTGTGGTCGGTTGAAAATGAAAAGGATACGGCTCAGGTTCGTCCTTATTTTTTGCCATTCGTTTTTTGTTTTCGTCTCTTCTTCATCTCTCAGTTGGTTTTTTTTTTCCTGTTCTGCTTCTGCTCCTGCTAAGATTTCCATGGCTAAATGAGATGGTTTTTGTGGTTGGTTGGATTGAAGGAAATATGCTGATTTGAAGGAGAGACGACCCAGCGGGGCTGATAGCATGAATCTGACAGCTGTTTGTTGAATTCTGGCTAAAGTGGAATGTCAGAGAAACCGAAGGGCAACAAAAGAACAAAATCTGAAGATGAAAAGTGAAAATTGTAAAGGTATTTAGTTGGGTTTGAGATTTTATATTGTGGTTAAACTCTTAAATTTTATGAGATCAGAGAAGCACACAGACCGTTTTTAGCTCTCTCTCAGTCTATCAAATTGGGAGTATCTAAATAAGAATTTTTAAAAGTTTTAAGACAACTAACAATAAAAGTGTTTGTTGATCTCACATAAATTTGGATTTTCAGAAATAATATTATTTTTCACTGACAATATGCCAAATAGAAAGTAGCCAAACCTTTTTGGTCTGAAGAAACATGGGACATCAAGTAAATTTGATCGTTGATTTACATAACATGAATATGGAAATCATTTTTAATTTAGTTGTTAAAAGTCTCAATACTAAGAGCAACTTGTTAGTCTAGGCTGTGCAAATCAACTTCACTTTGTCAATTTGAAAGCTATTCTAATAAAAACTTTGCTCAATTAAGGTCAAGTATGATAGTTCATCAGATCTGACCAACGTAAAGTTAAACTGCCACAGAAACAATCGATCAAAAAGTTTATATATTGAGAGATAACTCAAAACTTAAGCTTGTAGGAAATATCTTTAGATATAAAAAAATTATATGAAATATAGAAATATTTCAAAAACATCAGGTACTTTTTAAAGAAAACTTGTCGACTTAATTAATTAAGAAGTTACCTTCTTTTTGGTTCTGAATTTATTTTATATTCATTATTCTTCCTGTAAACAATTTTGTCATGGCTATTTTGAGATTCAAAAACAAAATTTGTATCACATTTTTCCATTCAACCATCGTGTTTAAAGAGCATTTCTTTAAAAATTTTCTTCTTTAAAAGAAAAACCTTAATTACCATAAAATTCTGTTAGCTGCAACGTTTCTTCTCAGTTTCCTGGCTGCTATTCACTAATTCGACATCAATTTATCTACCAAAAAGTATGCAAAACACTTTCCTTTCAGCAGCAACTTCTAAACAAGCCGAAACTATTTTAATGATAAATTTCGCCAACATAGAAAACAAAGTGCAATTAAAAGTTTTTTAAAGCAAACTACAAGTGCGTAAAAATTCTTAGATAAAACCCCAAAATAAGTCTGTCCTGTCCTACTTTTTGTCTCGTTCTCTGTTTTTAGTTAATTAATGGCCAAAAATCCAAATATTTAAATATTCATTTATGTATATATAAATATTCTACGGTTATTTTTAGTTTCGTTCTTGAAAAGCATTTAGCAATTGTTGGGCCATGCCACCGCTAAGTGCAACCGCTGCAAAGCAAACGGACCGCAGCACGGTGCAACAGCAGGACATTCAAATAAATGACAGGACATGTGTGGCTGCATCATCCCCTACCACCTTACCAACTGTATCAGTGCGTCTGTGTGTGTGAATGCTTTTGTACTTTGCACTGCAATTTAGCAAATCGATTTGTTTTGCCTCGCCAATGCCGCACCATTCGATTTTTATGGCTTTCAAAAAGCCAACAGACCCCAACAAATGACCCTGTATGATGGCACTGCCAGAATACCCCTCCCTTCGTCTAACCTATTCACACGATATGCAATGCGATAAAAAGAAAAAACGGGGCATGCCATTGGCCAACGACGCCTACATGAGCCAAAGTCCTAGCCATAAAAAATCGCTAAACGGCAATAATAAAGCTGGCGCTTCGCAATAAAAACTCACGGAGATAGCAAAAGATATTTTCGTCTGCTAGGTCCATTTATTTTTCATATTCGACCCATCAGTACACTCTTTGTAGAGTAAAACAAAGAACAGATATTGCAAAATTTCGCTTTCTGCTTAATTTAAACAAAATTCTTTTGAATTTCTTTGCTTTTCTTGAATCTATTTGGGATTCTGTCTACTGTATCCATTACCCTCTTAAGGGATACATTTTGACATAGGTCAAGCATCTTTTTGTACAATTTTGAGGTGGAGAATAACGAAATTTTGTAAACTATGAACAATTGAAAAGCCCATATTGAATTTTCTTTGACATTATTCTTTCTAAAAGTAAGCTAGGAGCAACAAACCATCGGCAAAGCCGGTAAATTCCGATTTTTATATTGTTTTTTGATATAAGGATACAAAAAATTTGAAAATCCTTTAAATTTTTGAAATCATCACTTCTACCCACTAAACATTTTATTGGAAATTCCCCAGGAAGGGCTTTCAATTTCAAATTAAAACATTGTCCAAGGAGCATAACTTGCCTGGTAAGAGTATCCAAAACGAAGTTTTTCGATTGATTTCAATTCTTGTTTGCACCTCCTCTAGTTGGATGGAGCCTTTACAGGACTTTACTGGCTAAAAATTCACTTGTTGTGCGTGCGGCGCCAAATTGAAACTTTCGAACCTTTGAGAAGTAAAAAAAAACATGAGATTTAAGCAGACACACATACACTCTGCTAGGGGAACAGTTTTTTGTCGCCCATTTTGCTTCATGTGAAGCTTTAATTTAAAGCAATGCCACATCACGTACATGCTGAAAACTTTTGCCCTGGCAGATCAAAAGGCATTAATGCATGGCCTTTGATGGGTTTGGGGAGGGAGCAGCATCACACATGGGTTAAGGGTTAGGGGAAGGGGCGTGTGTCAGGGGCCTGTTTGCACATTAGCGTTAACCATTTTAAGCTAATTTCGCATGTGAAACAGGTAGCCAGGTAGAACACATAGAGGAGTCAAAACTGCAAAAGGTGAGGTGGAGTCTTTCTCGATTTGAAGCAAACGACACGCGCAATTATTGCTCGACCATTTTGTTTGATTGTATGTGTTTGTGTGTGTGTGTTTTAGTGTGTCTGTATCAGTGTGTGTTTTGGTATGTTTGGAACGTGGTTGGCATTTAGTTCGTTTGATCTAAAATACCACAGCAATCAAACAAATTGAATTGAGATCGATTTTCGGCGAGAATGTTTAACTTAAGTTAAATGGTAATGGTCGTAAGGGGGTAAGGAAATTCCACCAAATTGCATTACCAACATTCATTTGTATAAGAAAATCCAACTTTATTTACTATGCTTAGCCACCAATCTAACTAAAGGATGAAAATGTGGCAATTCATTAATGTTTAACACACGGCAAACACAAATTATCTGATTAGTTCATGTTGATAATGATATGTTTCTTAAAAAAACCTTTCAAATAATTCGGTGAGTCAAAATGAATTAAAGTGAAGCTCCATACTTTTCCCTTTTTTATATATTGGTTCGGGGTAGAATTATTAGATGATGCTATGCCATTGCAGAGGGCGCTTTTATCAAATAAACTGAACATATGTTGAAAAACAATGTTCATCACTGTCATTTCAGCTGTCATTATGAATAAATTACATCAGTTACAGCAGATTTTTTTGTGTGTTGTACATTTTTCTATAAAAAAAATTGACAAGTGCCAAGGTTTTTTTTCACATAATGCTAAACACAAACAATGCGTTAGTTTCCTGATATACAATACTTTATTTTTTATTTTATATATATATATATATTTACTTGTACATACTTTATATTCACGTGTTTTGATGATTTCTGTTTGTTTAATCTCATATTTCTGGATATTTTACCTCAACTGCGCTGCTATTAAGATCAACAGACAATATGGTTGATTTACCTTTATTGCAACGTTGCGGAGTCAACAATTCCACTATCTTATTCCATTATCCTTGCCAGGATTTAAAATAATCAAGCTAAAGCCTTGCAGCTACAGCTAACTTAAGAATTGGGCGTAATTTAATAAAACGTGTAACGTAATTTCAAGTTCTTATACCTGTTGTTTAATTCTGATCAAAGACCAAGACGAAACCCAGAAAACGAGGAAACGAGATTCTAATAATCACGATTTTAGTTCTCTCAGTTCTTTTTATCAGTCAATAGTTTCCGAATCCTTTTCAATCGACCTTGAAATTCTCAATTCCGAATGAAATATAAAACGTTTTCCTTTTCAAGGCTAAATTTGAACTTTTTTTGTTTCGTTTGTTATAATTAGATATTTAAGTATAATTTTGTTTTGGAGAGATAGTTCTGATAATTATGTTCCATTTTTAATTTGTAAATGGGCTTTAAACTAATTTGATTTTAGTCCTGACGAATGAATTCATCAATTAAATTCAATTCAGACATAGACTTTTCGATTTAAT
This sequence comes from Drosophila tropicalis, assembly GCF_018151085.1. Lineage (NCBI taxonomy): Eukaryota > Metazoa > Arthropoda > Insecta > Diptera > Drosophilidae > Drosophila > Drosophila tropicalis. Next base: position 85,930 of record NW_027172687.1, on the reverse strand, counting down.
AAGTTTGGAAACAAGAACAAGTCACATCCATTTCGATTAAATTATGATTCGCTCCTGATAATAATTCGTATATCTACTAATGGCTTGTATTATTCTCAATATATTGAAAAATAAAATTAAATTTTCGGTAAAAAATAAAGAGGAAATTAGCTTCAACTTGGTAACAATTAAAACCTCAATAGATTGATTCCAATGGCTTTGTCTGTCAAGACTAAAACAAGAATAAATTTTCCTTTCTCTATCAATGTTGTTGTTCTGAATGAATTATTAAATTATTTCATTCGTGGATTGGCGGTGACGTTACCACTTTACTAATATTTTTTCAACATTATAAATCTTTGCATTTGCATATTAACACACTATTTCCTTAGTTTTGGCTCATTCCCCATGGAGGCATAAGGCGAAAGTGACTAACTATGAGTAAATAACCTTCTTGCTAACAAACCATGCCCTAATTATTTGTTAAGACTCACTCGCATTTGTGTTCCACATTGACTAACCCCAATTTATCTTCTTCAGCCTACTTTCTTCCGAACATATTCCCTTGTTAATATTTGCCATATTTAAGTAAAATTTTCTTGTTAATATTTGTCATCAAGGCTGGCATATGCCCCAAATGCACAGAGCATTAATCAGCAGAGAAGAAATTAGTTAAACTAGAGAGAAAGGGATAGAAAACATGTGGGCGAGAGAGAGAAATGGTAAGAGCCATAGAAAGAGAGAGAGAAAAAGGGGGAGAGGACGAATCGAGCAATGACAAACTGACAGCTGACTTGCCTAATTAGAAGGCAAGTGAAATAAAAATATTACACATACGCCATGTTACACATTTTTATTTTTTATTTTAATTCCAACGCGGCAAACAGATGAGAGAACAACTACTAAACTAGACTTTGGGTTGGGCTGCATTTCAATTGACATGGCAAACGGCAGGGAAAAAAGTCTTTTGCCTTGTCGTTGTTGTAATGCGCATTCGAAATGAGCACACGCATAAGAATTGAGGCCACATTAATACACACACACACACAAAGGCACTCACATACATACATTGACAGAACGAATTCCAAGCGCGAATGTTAATTTAGATGCCTCCTCCAAAAACAGAAATGCAGATTCAAATGTGCATGCAAGAGAGACCAGAAGGGGTCTGAGAGCCTGGGGATAGAGATACACATGGAAGGAGGGAGAGAGTAAGTGAGGGAAAGAAACAGAGATACTGAGTTGTCCTAACCAAACCAACCGCAAAACTATGCAGAATGATGCGTTAGCTGTACGGTAGAAGAGGTCGGCAATTCGGCTCGGGTTATCACACAAAAGCCCTGACGCCGGTGCCGCTTGGTTAGACGAGGAAGCACGCGGCTTTCCCAGTAAAGCCTCTCGACCAAGCTAGCAGGCATTATCATCATCATCATCAACATCATCATTATCGCTTTGCGCTGCTGTAACTCTTTTCAAATAATAATTAACAATTTATTCCCCAAACAGAATGCACACCCACACAAACCCACACATACACACACACACGCACTCTCATCATAGACTCAAACTGTTCACTCCATGAAGGAGGCTGTCAACGTTAGTCATATCATTAGAGGCAACGTGTTGCTGACTTTTTGGCGGCGGTTTAGGGAATATATCATAGCAAATGATGCACTGAAAAAAATGTTTTCAAATTATTCGAAAAACAACAAAAAATCTTCTTTCAATACAAGCGAGTACACTTCTTTCTCCAAGTTTAAAATTTTTATCGATTGTCTTGAGAGGACTGGAGTAAATTCCAAAAATATTCAAAAATTGATTAGAAAAATTAAAGATTTTATAGAAAACTCTTAAACCAATGGCCAAATTTGGACGTCATTTAAATTTGAAATAAAATTTTTAGAATTAATGCAATCTTAGCCCTTTGCGGTCTAGATAAGCAGCACAATCGGACCTGGTACTCAGAGCCGGATCTTTATTGTTCATTTGCCATTTTTATAGGGCCGCTTGGACAACTTATCTACAGAAGACTGTCATAAAATTTTGATGTGTTTTAAGCTACAAGGCAAAAATATGTAAAGAGTGTTTACAAGACTTCTTAAATTGACCTTTTTCAGACATTCACTCACTTACATTCACTCACTTTTCATATGAAGCAACGCTTAAGTAAAAACTGAGACAAAGTAGAAAAATAATCTCCAATCTTCCCGATTCTATTTTGATTTTGAGATGACAAAAAAAAAGCGCTCAACGGTTATTAACTAGCTTTATCGAAACGTCAGCATGCCTTCGAAATCCGAAAGATTTTTCAAAATTCATTTTACTTCTTTGCTATCTGTGAACAAATGGAAAAAAAGGATGAGCCATTGAAATACTTAAGTCTGTGAGTTGAAACATGCTTTGTATTAACTTTTATATTTTATATTTTAACAACAATCATTTTAGCCATGTCATATGATCTCCTCTTTCTCTTCTCTCTCTTCATTTCTAAAACCCTCTATATAAATAATTATATTTTAATCGTTTGTCTGTTTCTGTCATTTGTGTTTGTCCACACACTTCGGATAAATCAAATTTTCAGTTTCGGAAATTCTCTGTACGTCTTGAACTGACAATAGATTTATAATACTTTAATTTTAATTTCCAACAAATAAATAGAAGCGTTATATACGTTATGTATAGAGAAGTTTTACAAATGTCATTAGTACCTACTAAATGAGAAATCTAGCCTCTAATATATACCAAAACAAACATTAAACTTGTAGCTAGTTTGAAGAACAAAATGCCACACATAAAGTCAATTAAAAGCACATGCCTAACTTTATTACTGGCCTTAAAGGACATACAAATTGTTTCAGTCACATGTCACAGGTCTATGGTCTATGGACATTTTGCTGGTAATTATTTTCTCACGTGTAATTTTCACAAAAATATTTGCATAAGCCACTGGTACTGTCATTTTCCACTCTTTTCCAGGTCCCTGTTTGGCTCTCATGTTGTTTTTTTTTTTACTCTCGTTTTTTTATGCTATGGCAGCTGACATTTTGTGTATAGGCGCTCAAAAGTATGCAACTATATTTGTGTTTTCGCGGTTTGCTTTTATATTTGTGCATTGCACACACACACATATACACACGCACACTCATTGAGTAGAGTCAAATGCATGTGCACAACATTCCACATCATGTCAAGCGGAAGTGAGTGTCTTTCATTTTTGTTTGCTGCCCCCCCCAACACACTGCCACCTCCAATGGCTGACTTCTCGTGCTCCTCTGTCTCAGCTTTTCTTTATTCTCTTTCCCTCATCGTTGGGACACGCTTACTGTTAATTAAAAATGGGCACCAGCAACTACAGCAGGAAGCATGCCGAAACAGAAGAAGATGAAGATGAAAATGGAGATGGGAATGGAACGAAGACGCAGGCAACGTATGAGTATTTTTAATTAGTTTGCATAATTATGTGAGTCCCTCTTTGTGCTCCTTGTCTCCTACCACCAAAGGCATAGCTCTGAGCTATAGAAAGCGGCTTCTCAGGCCACCGCACAAAGTTATAAAAAAAATATATATACCCCAGAAAATATTAAAAAATTGTTTCTTTTTAGACACATTTTTTTTTTTTTTTGCCGGTCCAAGGCCAAGGAATTTTATGTTTCTGAATCTTTGTGAATTTTATTGGTAAATTTATTGAGGTTTGTCAGTTTTACGTTTTTTGCCAAGTATCACAATTTTTTATGGCAATCTCACTTACTTACTGTGTTGCTCTCTATCTTCCATCGCGCTCTCTACTGCTCATCCATAAATTGTGGCAACTTTTTAGTACTACGCAGGAAACAAAATGAAAATCGGAGTCATAACGAAAAATCAATTAAATAGAAAAGTCATTTATCAAAAAAAAAAATGAATCAGATGGAATACAATAAAAAGGAATCTTATAAACCTTGAATGTTTTTTTTTCTCACTTTCAACTTGCTGTAGTAGTGAAAAAGACAAATAAAAAATTGTTACTGCTAACTTTAACAATTTTAGGGTTTAATTTTATAATTAATAATTCAGTTTAAAATGTTGAAAAGATTTGTTTGAGAACCCAAAACTAACTAGTCCCGATCGGGAGTTAAGCTAGTTTCTCGCTGACTTCAGGAAGGATCTTTATCCAGTAAGCCGTCGAACATATGTATGTACTTCTAGAACAACAAAGTAATGGTTTTTATTAAAAACCATTATTCAATTATAATAGAATTTCGTTGAACATTTAGGCCCATGACTCGTTCAGTAGTATGAATCTAATTGTAAAACAAAGTAAGAAGACGAGCTGAAAGTCGGAAGTAAAATTTGGTACTTCTTCAAGTTCGCTTAGATAACAATGCCTTTTAATTTAGTACACATGCTTAAAGGTCCAACCTGATAATGTTATTAATCTAAAATTACCTATGCCTCCAAACTAACTTCTATTGAAGAGAAAACTTAAATATTTTAGAATAATAAGTTAATAATAAGTACAGTTAAGAGATAAATCACTAAGCAAAGTAATTAGAGTATTGTAAATTCGTCGAAATTTATTCATTTGTTTATAGTTTGCTATTAGCTAACTGATTATTCATATTATATAACCATATGTTGCCCTCAACTTACACATGAACTGTCAAAGCTAGAAAACAATTGACAGCATTAAAATATTAACAAAACAAACAAAACAAAAATTAAATACCAAAACAAATACAATTCAACCAGAAAAATATAATGCAAGCTAAAAAATTTAGCAATTAACATTATCAAACAGATTATGCGATAAAATGTGCAAAAAGAGGGCACAAACAATCTAGCTTGCCATTGTATATGAATTGTATTCCATTCCATTCCATTCCATTAAATATATATATTCATCCACACACACACACATATATATGTAGATGCTTATATGCATGTATGGGCCACATAATTATTAGAGCACGAAGATGACAATATAAACAAAATTCCTTTGACTAATTATACAAATGTTTGTAAATTTAACTGTTGAAAAGAGATTGGATTCAACAAAATACATTTTTCGATTTATCGTGAGAATTCGAACAGAATCAAAAAATTCGATTTATATAATGTAATATTAATTTATTTTTACGTATGCACCTGTCTTAGATATTCACTTGAAAGAACTTCAATCAAATGTATGCGAAACACTTTCACCTTTTTGATTAGTTATAAATTACAGTTTAAACCAATTTATATTGCAATCAAATTCATTTTCCTTCTATTCAGTGTGCATGCATCTGTAAAGTATCTATTTCATGTGATTTAATAAATTTCTTGGCAATATATTTCCAATCAACAATTTCAATTTCAGCAATTTCATTTTTAACAATTTGGCAAGAATTGTTTGCAAAATTCGAGAATTGCGGCAAAATAGCCCCAACACCCAAGCAACTTATGAGACTTTTTTCGAAAAACTGAACGACTCACAAGATAAATGAATAAATGTAAAAAGCGGCCAAATATATGAAAAACAATTTCAGTTGATATTTTTTTCCTTTCACTTGTTTATTTTTTTCCCCCTTCCTATGTATGTGTGTGTGACTATTGTCAATATTAAATTGTATTGTCATTGTGACAATGTGTAGGTGTGCGTGTCTATGTGTGGGTGTAGATGCGTGGGTATTTGCCTCCTTGACACTGAACTACCGGCTTTGATCTTGATGATGTTGTCGATGATGACAATGCGCAATTTTTGAAACAAATTTTCAACATCATCAATTTTTTTCCCTTTTTTTTTTAAGGGGAATTGTAACAAATTGAGTTTTTCTATTTTCGTTGTTTTCCATTGTTTGTCCAGGGTGGCTGAAGGATATTCTATTTGTCAATTTTATACGGAGGATATAATATTTATCATCATCTTCTTAGTTGAGGTGATAAAACTGACTTGTGACTTTTTTTGTCTAGCTTAATCCCATGAAAATGTTATGCTAAAATAAAAATATAGAAAGTGTACTATGGGCTTATGTAGTTTATTATATTGCAATCAAATAAATTATTGTAGGTACATTCTATCAAATAAAAATACGAGTGATATCTTTGGGGAAAATGCACTTTTGGAGAAACTAAAAGCTTATGAGCTACCCTCTCTGCCAAATACAAGCCCACGATTTGTTTCAGTCTTTAACTGAATGGATAAGTAAACTCTTAGCTGACGCATAAAAGTATGCAACATGTTTACAGTTTGTTGCGAAAGGCAGCCAGAACCAATGATGATGACGTCGACGTGCCTTGAGTTGAGTGAATCAAGTAGCAAGAGCCAAGTGGCAAGAAGAAAACGAAGAGAAAAGTTGTACAGTTTCGAGTTTCACTTTCGTGCCCAAGTGATTTTGATGCAAGGTGCACATAACAGTTAAGTAATGGTTTAAAACTTTTACCTAGAACAAGGTTACCTTTCTCAGTCTTTTCATTTGACTTCCTCCCACCATGCATACATATATACCTTATTGCATGCATATGTATGTATGTATGTATATGTGAGTATAAAGGGGAGGAAAAAGTTAACAATGTGTAAATTATGCACATAACATCACTACATACATACCCTAGACACAAAAAGAGAATGGTTAAAGGGGCATTGGGCGTGGCCTAAGCTACTTTTACTTACAACTTTATTAGTCGAACCTCACCTTTTTGGCTTTGGCCTGCTGTTGGCAAAAGTTTCCTTGATTATGAGCAGCGAGAGTTTAATCAATTTTCTAGCACAGTATCGCAATGAAATTTTGAATATTTTATACAGACTTGCCACAAAGTCAATGGCTCACGTTTTTCTTAAGTCCTTTTTTTTTTTTTTCTTCATCAAGTAATTAGCCAACTAAGCACTTTATTTAAGACTGGCGGAAAGCTAGAAGAAAGAAAAATTTAATGAAAGCAACTTTCATTCAAGCTCTATAAAAATTCTATCACAAAAGATAAGCAATGAGGTTGAGTCCAGAAGTCGAAGTCAATATACACTTTCATCCCATGGAGTGTTCAATTGTTATAAGATAACGAAAGGTCCTTTTTAGTCGTTAAAAGTTCATTAATGCAATAGTTGACTTCCTAAAAGATAAATAATACGGTTAATAAAACATTTCACCTTCTGTTCAAGATAAATATCATTTTCAACTCGCTCAGTCCATTCAGTGAAATTTTAATTGCAAATGAAATAAAGTTTTTAGTTCATTAGGAAAAACACAAAAAATTTCATAGTTTTATATTCAAAAATCATTTTCAAAATAAAAGCTTGTCTTGTCATATGTATATTTTAATATAATTTTATTGATTTCCATAGGTAACGACGACAACTCTTTTTCTCAATTTTTTCCCTTTCCGAAAAAAAATGTGTCTGCCCTGAAAAGTATGCTACGAGAAATGTTGAACACACCAAAGTGGCTTCCACTTCTCCAACTTATTCGTTTCTGGTGAGTCCTTTTTTTAGGTCCAAACTCACAGACACACACCCGAAAAATAAAGAAAGTTACAAAGGAAACAACTTTTGTTATAAAGCGTGTCCTGTGGCAAATTCCTTTGCGCCTTTTGCTCTCCTCACTCACAAACACGCACACACAAACACACACACGCACACAGAATAATTGCAGTCGTCTTTTTCTTTTGCATGGCTTCATCTTCTTCATTTCTTTTATTTTCCTCTCCTTTTTTTACTTTTTGTGTTCCGCTTTCAACGAATTAAATGGCATGAAATTAAAAGTTACTACGAGAATTTTTTGTGCTGCATTTGCAGGAAAACGTGAGAAATTATAAGCACAAAAGCAAAAAAAGGACAGCGCGAAAACATGCGAAAAAATGTGATAAAATATGAAAGGGAAAAAGATAGGTGGGTAAAAAGGGGTGCATAGTAGAGAGAAGAAACTGTAGTGGCCAGTTAAGAGACAACAGGCAAATCTGCTTAAATGTCCAAGGCGAATGGTAAGCCCTTCTTTTCTTTTCTTCGCTTTTTTGTATCCCTTTTCTTTTCTTTTCTTTGCCATTCATTTCACTTTCATTATTTATGAATTACCCTCCGTCATGCTTTCCTTTTTGTACTTGAGAGGAAGCTCAAGTAAGTCAGTTTGTTTTGTTTGCAACCTTTTTTATTATTCTTATAATGCTGGTCAGATATTTAAAAAAAAATGCTGGAAAACCCAATAAAAACTATCCCTAACCACAATTCACCCTCTGAAATAGATGGCATGGGTAATGGCCCGTCTTAAAATAGAACTACAATGCCACTAAAAGCTAAGAGCACCAATTAAAATTGTATAAAATGAACAATTAAAATCTAGCAAAGTTAGAAGTTGTAAAAGTCAAGGTTGATATTGAAGACTTGTCGAAATCTTGAACTTTTCACACGAATCATATTGACTCTTTTTTACATTTCACCTTTCCACGTTTCTTAACTAATCCAACCATCTATATTTTGTTTTTTTTAACCATAAACATTATAAATTGTTGCAAAATATTTTCGCTCATGGACGAGGTCAACTCAATAACGATTTATGTCAATGCATAGACAGGCTAGAGTATTTTCCACTCTAAACCGAAATCCTTTTGGTAACTAAATGCCACTGCTTTTCGTCCTTCCTCCCTTTCCCTATCTCTCTTTCCCTTTCTCCCTCTCTCACCCTGTCCGCACACATTGTTTGTATTTGTAGTAATATCCTATGGGTTGCCATTTTTTTCTACAATATTTCCCCCTTCATCCATTTTAGTTGTTTATCTTTTCAGGGGCGTGAAAGGCTGAAAACATTTTTTCAATCATTTACTGATAGATTCTCAATTTTTTTCCGACTTTTTTGTTGTAGTTTACGTTTTGTTTTATTACCCAGTTCAAAGTGTTGTAAATATTTGTTTTGCCGTGATGTTTGCACTTGGTAGAAAATGTACAAACCATTTTTATACCCTTGTAAATAGGGTATACTAATTTGGCTCATAAGTGTCTGTAACTATATTTTCGTGTATACATTGCGTATACTTAATAAGACCAATTAAGTTATCAATCACTTAATGAGTAATACTTGCGAAAAGACTAGGGAAATTAATTTGGAATTCATTTTAAAAGACTTTTTCACCAGAATCAATAGAGACAGATGGAATTTAAAAGCGTTTTAACACTTCGAGACTCGATTTATTCCTTTTCGTTGCCATGATGGACTTTGTAAATTGGCATCATACATACATACTTATATAGTAAAGATTAAAAGTCTTTAAGGGCATTCAAACTTCGTCATAACAAAATTTAACCCATGACACTATTGTGAATTTTTTTTTTTTGTTTGTTTGTTACTGGGGAAAAGACAAAGCGGTGGATGAGGTTGATTTTTTTTTTTTCGTTTTGGGGATTTAGTTGAAGCGCTATTTTGTTAGTCGCTTAACAAATATCAGATGAGATGAGAATTAAAAATGGGTTTTAGTTTCGCTTTCCTTACCGTTTTGTATATATCTGGCATTGAAATGTAATATTGGAAAATTTATTAAAAGTGATATGTGAAATGGTTAAAGATGTCAACGCTGGTTCGCTAAATTTAATAATGTGCAAGGTCCAATGGGTTTTAATTGAGTTGAGGGCAATGAAGAGGCTGACAGACAGAAAGAGATAGAGAGAGAGAGGAGGAAAGAGAAGATCCTCCTCTCTCTCTCTATCTCTTTCTGTCTGTCAGCCTCTTTTAGGTCACACAGGACATCGTTTGCCTTGTGATTTAATTGAATTTGCGCTAATCCAATAGATTACGTAGATGCAGCAGCAGAAGCAGCAGCAACAGCTTAAGAATCAGCTTGAGAGTAAGTCCTTAGACTGTGTCCTGTGCTTCTCTTTTCTTTTTGCCCTGTGACTATAATGCAATGCAAAACAAAAACAAAATTATTCCGAAGACGTTAGTAAAAGTGTGCCTAAAGCTTTTAATTTGCAACGTTTTTCCGCATTCTATCTCATCTAAAATTTATCGCTTCTCTTCAATTTAATTAGCCTGCAACACTGAATTTTGAATCATTGCATAAATTATCATGATAATTTCATCTCTGCCCACATTCCACAATATTAATATATGTATGTATATAGAACTCATATTCAAAGAGTCGACTCTTCTCGCTGTCAACGGCACAACAACTTCGGCTACAACTAATTATATGTTGACATGACATTTATTTGAGTTGCATAAATTAGGCAATTAGTTAATGAACGCAAATTAAGTTCATCGCCGGCAAATTGGAACTATGATGTTTGCAATCTCACAATGCAAATGGAGTGGGAATATCAATGGAAATTTTACACTGACTTACCTATGTATTGAACCATTTCAAATTTTTATTTGTTTATTTTAAAAATTTTAATAAATTAATTTTAACTGAATTGCTTTTTGTTAACTATCGAAGTTTGCTGTTGAGTTTTGAGTTCTCTATTTAGTTATTTTGTCACTCATTTTGGATTGTTTTATATATTTTGGTTTTTGAGTCGGTTATGAACATACGTATTTTTTACAAGAGAAAGAGATTATTTTCTTTGCATAATAATATAGACCACATCATTAAAATTTTGGTCTTGTATTATTGATCTCTAAGTATTAGTATGAGAAATAAGCTCTGCAAATATTTTAGGTAAATCTTCTTTCCGTCTTCAATTCAATTAATATGAATGCGTTTCAGTTTTATCTCCCCTCTCTCGGATAACAGCTCTTATTAATAAGTCATATTTATAAGTAGGTACTGTTCGCTTTTTGGGGGATTGTTATACCCTTGCCAAAAGAGTCAGTGTGCAACGCACAGAAGGAAGCATTTCCAACCATATAAAGTATATATTTTCTAGATCAGCGTAATGTAGATCTACGTGACAAGTTCATATAGCCATTTGCGTCCGTCTATCCGTCTGGATCAACGCAAAATACTGATAGACCGTTAGTGCATGTAAGCTGGTATATATTTACCTTTATACAGCACAGTTTGTATATCTCGGATTCGGCCGGATGGGACCACATTATCATATAGCTCCCATGCAAACGGCATATCGAGAATGTTGAAGTCAAACAGATTGTTGAGTTAATGTTTATATTGCTCAATTTTTAACCACTTTTGTGTGGTAGTCATAAATGGTGACAAATGAATACCGAAAACTCTTTGGCAAAAAATGGAAATACAAAAAAAAACATATCCTAATGGACAGCCATTGTAGAACTCCTGTCTGTCAAGTGTCAACTGGAGGAGACGTAGTCAATGGAAGATGACCAGATGAAATGATAGCAAGAACACTCAGAGAGAGAGAAAAAAAAAGAAAAAAGGTGAGTGACAAACGACAAAACGCACAAAATTTTCGACACATTTGCAGATCTGACGATGGTCAAAATGAAGTGAGAGGAGGCCAATGAAGAGTGCAACACCCCCACGGTTGCCCTACAAAAGGCGATGCTTGTCATCATTAGATTAGAGTGCAACCAACGCAAAGATACATGTACACCACACACAGATACATAAAGGAATATATACACACACACACACACACACAGAGAGAGAAAAAACAAGCACACACAAAATTAAACTGTGGGGCGTTGCCTTGTTAGGATGTGCGTTAAATTGTAAAACAACAGAGGGAGGGAGCAGAGAACTAGGAGGTTGGGGTCCTCGTCTGGCTGTAGGAGCAACCGCACCCAGCTGGGCACAGTCATTCTGGCTGTCATGCTGTGGGCACTATTCTCGTTTATTTTGCGTATTAGACTCTGCTATTTTGTGTGGTGTTGGTTGATGCTGCTTTCTGTTCGCTTTTTTGTTCGGTTTCCATTCAGTCCCAGCGAACATCTCCTCTTATTTTTCGCTTGTTTGGTTTCTTGGTGGCTCATTTGTAAATTTCCAAAATTAAGCAACCGGAAATGAGCCATTCGGACATTCACCATTTTGTCTCTCCCTCAACATTAGCTGTCATTGTATGTGTTTGGTTTTGTGAGGGCTGATGTATGTACGTACATACGTGTGTATGTATGTATGTATGTGTGTGGGTCTTGTGTGTTTCATTCCATTTTGTTGCGATGTGATTGCAATTCAACTGCTAGCTTGTCCATTATGACAATATTAATATTTACATTTTACAGTTATTGTCTAGCCAAGCATCCTTTTTGCATCTTCATCTTACCAGCTCTTCGTCCACTTCCATTTTGTACACATGTTTCCTTTCACTGTTTTTGCTGTCTGCTTGTCATGTTTGCATCTATCTCTCTCGCTCTCTACCTCTTCATCTCCCTCGGTCTCTATATATTTATATATCTATGCATCATCTTTTTCTCTCTGTCTCTTTTTGTCTTGTTCTATATGCATTTGGTATTTTCTTGTTTATTGCTATATGTCTTAACCGCTGTTGTTTCTCTTCATCATTTCTCAACTTCTCCTTCTTCCTCTCTGTCTCTTGTCAATATGCTTTTCATATGTTTTGTGTGGGTTTGTGTGTGTGTGTTATTTCCGTTAGTTAGATGAATACTTAATCCGTTATCTCTTAAGTTGTAGTCTTTATTGTTTTTAGTTGGACCATTAATGCACATTGTTTCCGTTTAAGCACAACTTAGAACGACCAAATGTTGATCTACTATGCTCCAGATGCTCTTGATTAGGCTACTATTGTCCATTCCTTTCAAATGTTCATAGCTATTTTTATGGACTTTCGTCCAAGACGAAACTATATCTAATAGTTAAACAATTCTTTGGACGACATAACCATAAAAACTTCTTGCTATTGTAGATTTTAAAGAAATGTTTCTTATTTCAAACTTCCTTGAACCTATCCATTTGAAGAACTATGAAACGTTTGTCACAGCATATCAATATTTATATAATTATATATCTTAATTGGTAAGCTGGACAGGATAATGATAGGATAATAAGCGGCTAAAAAACTGTTTAAGTAAATGGTCATATAATGTTAGCAATGACGTGAACTCAAATAATAAAAAGTTGTTAGAAAATAGTTAAATGAATAATCTTAAGACTCGAAAAGTGATAAAGCCACATGGGTAATGTCCCAAATGTTTAGTAGGCGGAAGGCGAATAGATTACTCTAGTAACTAAATTACCGCTTAGGCATCTTAGACTTTCCGTAGTACCACATCCTTCATTGGGTAAGCTATGATTGTCACGCCAGAGTAGTCCATTTTGGTGCAAGTAATCTAAGGACAACCAGAAATCCTCTGTTAAAAATATCCCAAACTCTCGAGTAAATTCGAAAAAGCTTTTCCCTTTCAAATCCTTATACTGTACTTTCCCTTAATTTACTCAACAGCTGTTCTTTACAAAAATGTCCCAATACTTTCGTCAAGTTGTTACCCTTGCTCTCTTTTTAATTCACTCTCTCATTAGTATCCTGTCGTTGGTTCTCTTGCTTTCTGTGTGCTCGCTGTGAAGACGATTACAACCGAGCGCCAAGTAAGCCAAGTTTGTGCTCTTCGCCTGCCGGTGGCAGTCGTCCTCGTCATAGCTTTCGTCTTTACCGTTATTGTTGGTGTTCGTCGTCGTTGGTGTCGATTTTGAGCATCGTTGTCGTCGTGTTGTTGGCGTTGTCGTTCTCGTCGGCCAAAAGGATATGCCCGACAGCTTCCTGCTGCTGCCGCTATGTCGGCGGCTAGTGCTTCAGTTACGTTGATAATGTCAAAACGTTTGGTTCGTTGTCCTGCTGCTAATAATTCTGCTACTGAAATTGACGTCGACGACGACGAAAGCAACAAAAACAAACTTCGTCAGCAGCTACAGCAACAACAAACACAAATTACCATGCAAACGAAAGAGATAGACGAACAACCATAAATACAATAATTAAATAAACCAATGCGAAAAGTTAATAACAAACATTAGCTGGCCAAGCAAATAGGCAAACAACCAGCAAAAAACCCCAGTAAACAAAAAAGTGTCAAAAATTGTGCAAATTAATATTTCACCAGAGATTCGAAAACAAAACACAAAAAGATATCCTTGTTTTTTTTGTATAAAACAAACTTTCCAATGGACAGTGTTTTATTCGCAAAATAAAAATCCAAAAAAAGAAAACTTTGTTTGCCATTTTTTCGCGTTAAATTATGAAAGATATGTAACACATTGTCCTGGACCCTGGCATAGGTCAAGCTCCTCTCGTTTTATAGAAAATTTTCTGTTGTCGGTCTCCGCAAATCCCACGAGTTCGAGTCCGTGCGAGTGTTTCTCCGTATTTTGCTCTGCTTGTATACTCGCCCATGGGTGTGTGTGTGTCTGTGTATGAATCTGTGTAAGTGTTTGTGTGTGTAAATTTTTCTGTGTAAGTAAAAAAAAAAGAACCCAAAGCAGAAAAGCCTTGTAACGTGCTAAATTTGTTAATTTATTGCCCAGACTACAATAAAGGCACAAAAAGCAACAAAACAAACATACAAACAAAAACAAACAGAACTCAGAGACTCAAAGTGCTGGGCGGAGAGTCATAACATTTGCTGTTTTGTTATGCCCCAAAAAGGTATTTTAAAAAAAAAAAAACAAACTGAGAATTGTACGTACTTTTTAGTTGGCGTATAGTTAAGATAAATGAATAGTAAATGGTGACTATGTGAGAGTTGACTAACTATAAGTGAAATGCTAACCTCTCGAGAGTTAACCTAAAATGATTAGAGCCGCCCCCGTAGTACTTAAACTGGCTAAACTGTGAATTATAGAATACTTTATCTTAATTATTTTTAAGAGTAACATGAAATTTTGTAAGCTCATGCCCAGCGGACAAGTTTTGGCCCTAAAGTGACTTGTGTTTTTTTTTTATTATTTTCCTTGCTCTATACACTAGTGACATTTGACATAATCCATTTTAAATTCAAATTAAACGTTTCCTAAATAACTGGCATAAAATAATAATATGTCTGCTAGCTGTCCAATTATTGCTTTGCGTTTGTCAGTCAGAGCTGAGTTTGCATCTTTGAATTCTTTAACATCTCAATGTTTTCCTGAAAGCAAACTAATTCTGATTAAATTCAAATTCAAAATGACAACATTTCATTTAATTGGCATTTAAAGTGCCTTAAGTGAAATGCTGCTAATTGCAGCTTCTGGTTGTTGTGTCAAAGTGATAAAAGCGTTTTCAATAAAAGCATTTAAACATAAAGCATAAAAACGTATACTTCGGCTATATAAACAATTGACCAAAATTAACTGCAATATTCAGAAATATAATAAAGTGTGCTGGTTTCCATGGGAATACTATTCGAAATCTTTAACAAATTATTCAGCTTTAACTAGAGGCGACTTAGATCTATAGTTGACTTTAGTAATTACTTAAATTTTTTTGCAGATTTTAGCAGTGATTTACATCTAATAAACAAAATTCTTTTTAAATCAGATAATTTAGGGTTTATTTTAACTGCGGCTAGGAATAAGATTTATTAAACTTGCTTAAAGGTTTATATTCATTGAGATCTGAGAATTAAATAGCTGGCTTTATTTTGTTTTGCAATGACTAACAAACCGATATAAAAAGTTTTAATTACTCAAACAACTCTTTTAATTTTTGTAAACGAGTTCATGAATAAAAGTATTTGATATTCAATATATATATTCAATATGAGTATATGAATGTGAATTGTGAATCAATAGCTTCTTGCAACTCAAAGAACAGAGGACTTTCAAGACCAAGTTATGCTTAGTATTTACTAGAATATTCAGGTCTTAACTTTTTATTTAAAGTAAAATTGTCTTATTCTATTGTTAAGACTCTATGGTTATTGGCTTACTGTGTTAGTAAATAATTATTATAAATTAAAAAATTTTGTTAGATAATTATTTCGATTACATCGATTCAAGCCCAACACCGCTAGCGCCTCTTTCCCTTTCTCTGAAATAATAAAGGAAGAACTTGAACTACTCCAAACAACAACTCATACATTTATTCAAATTCGAGTTAGAGTTCATCTTGGATTCATTTTCCCATCAAATCCTTTAAATTATCTCTCTGTGTTTCTTAACCGAGGTTAAACTCGAAAACAAAAATGCCATAGATGAATGCATTGAATAAATTGAACACAGCATTTTGTAGTCAAGCATCAAATGTTCATAACTCTAGAGTTCAAAGAGTTATTTGCTTTACCTGATAGAATCTTTATTTTTTACCAATCATCATCTAATGTTGCCCACAACTTACATTTAATAATAATTTTTATGTCTCAAACATTAGCTTTTATTTTAATTCAAATCATAAGTATTTCTCACTCAACAAATTTTGTTTTAACAATTTTAATTCAATAGAATTTAGGTGAAAAAAAATATGTTCATAAATGCTTTCGGCTCTTTTATTTTAAACCAATTTAATCCTTTTATTTGCTGTGACAAATTATTCATACTTTAAATTTACTTAATAATTATGTCATTAGTGTTATTTATATATTGATTGATTTTTCGTTTCTTATTATATAAAAAATAAACAGTGAAAGCTCTATATAACGAATCTGAGGAGATTGTCGAAATTCTTTACCTCATTAATATGCCATATAATATCGTATGTATTTAAAGGAACATTTTTAATTTGTTCAAACGACTTAACTTACAGTATTGAAGACTTCATCCAGTTCGTTAATATGTGCTTTTACTGTCCTATAAATTCATTTCCAAAACAAGTTAATAAAAAGAATAAAAGAGTTTAAAAAATATGTTGTGTACAATAATTTATTCCATTGTTTAAATTAGATTTCAAATTTATATCACAGATTACTCAATTAACGTTGCATTTTTGTATTGAAGCGTTTTCTTTACCGTATTAAGTTTTAAATTAATTTTTGAATTAATATTTAAATTCAATTTCTGATTCTTATTTTTAATATTCTAATATTGACTGATGTTATATATTTTTTACTAAATGAAGTTTGTTGCTTAATTTTGATTGATAAGTTTCTTAATAAAGTAAATTAATTTTATAGAACCTTTTAACCAAAATGACCAAATATGATTTATATTTATTAAATATTTAATTATAATCAAGCCCGATTTCAATATTAGTGTCATAATTTACCGTTTTGGGCATGGCCTATTGTTCTATATACGACTTACACTAATTAATAAAGATTTGTGGGTAAAATTATAAAAATATTAATTGTTTACTTCCATCGATTGAGTAACCCAGGGGCGATTGTTCCTTTTCTCTCATTCAATTAAAGTTAAAGAAATATATTTTAAGTTTGTTTCCACGAATTCCTGAAGAAAATAAAAGTTGAAACTAGTTTTTCATTAAAGACAATAATCTTAAGTGTACTTAAAAAATTCTTCTTTCAACAAACCAAAATATTAAAAATGTCAATTGCCAGGGCCAACAAAATATTACTCAAGGCGAATAAAAATTGTTAGTTAAATCCTAATGATTTAATAATTAGTAATACACAAAGAAAAGAAAACTTTTCACAAATAAATGTCATAGTTTTCTTGTGTTTTTAAAATTAACTCCTCACCTTAAAAATAAAGAGCGCTTGCCAATCGATCTAACACTTTGAGTTATTCGTAACATTTTTAAGATAAAATTTAAGTATCTCCTTTTTTTTCATAGACATGCCAATGTTATTTGCATTAGGAGCTATTAAAAAACTGATTTATGTTTAGACCACGGCTGCAATTGAGCAGAGTTCACTCCATTTTAGATAATCGCATTGGTCGGAAGCCAAAAACTTTTTCCCCTTTAACTAAACATAAAAATGTCACCGCAAACAAAAAGAATATACGAAAACCAGCAATACAAACAGGCAAAGCCATGAGAGGCTTCAACTTACAAGTAAATAACAAACAAAAAATGAAAAAGGTATTTTCTTTTAAATCAAATACAAAAATTTCTGTTGGGATTCCTTTTTTTCCATTTCGGTGCTTCTTGGTCGTTTTTTGCTGTGCTTTCAAGTGGCGGCTCGCTGTGGCTAAGGGAAGGAAAGGCGGTGGATACTGGCCCCACTTCTGGGCACTTCATTTCACTCGAAAAACATATTGAGCCGGGGCCACTTGAGTGTACGCCAAGAGATAAGCGCAATTATATGGCTTCAAGTATACCTATCCGACCACCAGGAACAGAGAGCGAGGAAACTGTATATAAATTAGGCAAACCGTAGGAAAGAAAGAAGAAAAAAAAAAAACCAGCCACATAGTAAGTTATGTGACTCGGCCTTCATTGAGACAAATGTTGGTTGGCCTTTAAGTGCATTTTTGGTTTTCTTTTTGCTGCTGCTATCTTCTTTTGTCGTTTTTGTGGTCAGGCACACACCCACATACACACACACATACAGAAAAACATACACACTTTAAATTTGGTCTTACATTGAAAAGGTATACAAAAGTTGCTCCTCCTGAACTTTGACATGTCACATTCTCTCTTCAAGTGCTCGTTATGGGCAATTTTTGGCAAAGTTTTGTTTGAAGACTTTTGTCTTGAGCCACAGTATATATGTATATCTGCCTATCACATACAGATGTATGTGTGAGTATCTTTGTGTGTGGGTGGGTTGATTTTTAAGTGGCTTTTGCGGCTCATATCACAAAAGCAAAAAGGAACTTCACTTTATTTACTGGCCGAGAGACAATTTGAGAAATTTGTTGACAGAAAATGACCGACTACTTGAAATTTCTCCTTTTTTTGAAAAGTTGATCAATAAATATTTTACTTTGTTCAAGATTTTTCAATGAATCACGAAACTGTTGTCAAGTTTTGTAACTGGGTAAACAATTCACAAAAGTCTTCATCTTTTAATACTCATACATAAACAAGAACAAGAATTATGCAACTTGCAATTTATGATGAAAATGTTTCTAAGCAGTTTCCTAATTTAAATTTATATATTATTCCTAATATATATATTATTCCAAATATTTCTAATTCCTACTTAATTCTATGCACATTATTTTCATTACCTTTCTTAATTTGAGACGTCTTAAAAAGGTTTGAAACAGTTTTAATGAATATAGTAAAAATAAAACAGAATATATTTGGGAGTTCTATATTAAGACTTCCGAGTTGTGAGACGACTTAATAGGGCTTGGCTTTTCTATGTTTTCCTTTAACTCTTCGGTACACTCTTCGAACACACAGCACACAAACTTCTCTCCTCAAAGAACTTGACTCTAGTCCCTACATAGTCCGAACGACTCTCCAGACACTACTTCACAGACTCATTTGAAAGACCTTTTCTAACTCATGCATATTCATTCTATCGATACCGATTCATACTCCCAGTTATCTCTCCTACTGTTCATACATATACCTTATTTGTACTTAGCATTTCTAATAGATAGCAATTGCAATCCATCAACTTTTTTCGTTTAAAAGACATTCATTAAAGCGATTAAAGGGTCTACTATCTAGTCTAGTATTAAGCTGCTAAAATCGAATCGACTTAAGTATCTAAGTACATTTAATTTAGTAAACTTAATGTTTATATAAACTAGCATATGGCCAAGACACTTTATATATTTTGTCTATATAAATATTTGAAATTTCTCAAAACCAACTTTTCCTTTGCATGATGAAGAATTATATAACAACCACAACCCAAATTTTCATATATATAAGACATATGAAAAATCAGTGAAAAAAATTAATTAAATGGAAAATAAGAAAAATTACATATGTCTTATATGTACATATGTAATTTTTCTTATCTCTATTCCTCCATATTTTCATCCACTTTGTCAACTCATCTATTTATCGCGTTGGAGTAGGCACCTTTGTATGTTTTTGTTTGTGAAGTTCAAGTCAAGAAATCTGACTGGTTGGTTCTAGTCTCCGTCTCCCTTCCACTTTATGTGAGCCTATGCCATCTTCTTTACACGGTGAATGCATCGCAACTTGGTTTTTTTCAAAAAGCCTCAAGTGTGAACACACATTATAATAAACGCCTCAATTGTTGTTCAGTCATCTGTGTAATTTATGTTTAGCTAATGTTCAGGGATCGATGAGCTTGTCAGCTTTTGTGAATCACAACAACTTTCACAGACACACACACAAAAAACCTATGTATGTATGTGTGCGTGTGTGTGTATGTTTATCCTGACACACTCACAGAGAAAGAGATAGAGACTCACATTAACCCCCATCCGAAAGGAAGCTGGAAAATGACGTTAAGGTTGCTTCGTTGAGTCTAATAGACTTTCATGTCTGCCATCTACGGCTACGAGGACAACGACGCCAACAACTTTGGCCCAGTTTAGAAAAAAAGCAGGTCCTGGTGAAAAATCCTTTGGCATTTTGCTGGTGTTTTTCCCATTTTCCCTTGTACATATACATATGTATATGTATATGTTTTTTAGACATGTTTCAATGATTTCTTATTTTTGCTTCGAGGGGTTCGAAACTGTTGCTTTGCTATTTTGTCGTTAAAGAAATTCAATTTTTTCTTCTTATGCTTCATCCTTCTTCTTTCCGTTTTTTTCCCGTGCTGATGTTAAATCATTGATGTGTGAAATTTTCCTGAATGTAACAAATTGATCGATATTTTAAATTTTTAGTAGGCCTTGCATAGGAAATGTCAAAATTTTTGTGTACTTGGGTCAGAGTCCCAGTTTGTAGAGCTCATTCGTTTGTAGTCTCTCGTGTTGTGCACAACTTCCCGAAAAAAAAAAACAAAATTTTCCCAGTAAAAAATTCTTTGTTCTCTACAAAATTCTAGGAATCCTTAGCTTAAGGATCGAAAAAGCCATTTTTAAGGAAAACTCTTTCCATCTGATTATTTTTGGCTCAGTTTTCGTGTACACAAATAGCTCAGAAAAATGACTTGTCCCTGTGGTACGGTTTCATACGCTCTGGCCTATGGTCCAGTCGGTCCTGCTCTTCCTGCCATGAACTATTCCAATTGCTGCCCTGGACCTTGCCCACCCTGTGGACCATGGACTTGCCCACCAAACAGGTGTCGCTGCTGCTCAGAATGGGGCTGCTTTGGACCTTTCTATTAGGCTAAGCTACGCAACAAACGAAATGGGGATGCGCATTCACATCAAGAAGCTGTAAGCTGTTCAAATTACTGAATCCTGTCTACAGTGGGGATCTTGGACTTGCCCACCATACAGATGTCACTACTGTGAATAGGACTGTTCTGCATACTGAGAACTGAAAAAAAAACCATCGCGTAAAAAGACGGCTTCATACGCTCTGGCCTATGGTCCAGTCGGTCCTGCTCTTCCTGCCATGAACTATTCCAATTGCTGCCCTGGACCTTGCCCACCCTGTGGACCATGGACTTGCCCACCAAACAGGTGTCGCTGCTGCTCAGAATGGGGCTGCTTTGGACCTTTCTATTAGGCTAAGCTACGCAACAAACGAAATGGGGATGCGCATTCACATCAAGAAGCTGTAAGCTGTTCAAATTACTGAATCCTGTCTACAGTGGGGATCTTGGACTTGCCCACCATACAGATGTCACTACTGTGAATAGGACTGTTCTGCATACTGAGAACTGAAAAAAAAAACCATCGCGTAAAAAGACGGCTTCATACGCTCTGGCCTATGGTCCAGTCGGTCCTGCTCTTCCTGCCATGAACTATTCCAATTGCTGCCCTGGACCTTGCCCACCCTGTGGACCATCGACTTGCCCACCAAACAGGTGTCGCTGCTGCTCAGAATGGGGCTGCTTTGGACCTTTCTATTAGGCTAAGCTACGCAACAAACGAAATGGGGATGCGCATTCACATCAAGAAGCTGTAAGCTGTTCAAATTACTGAATCCTGTCTACAGTGGGGATATTGGACTTGCCCACCATACAGATGTCACTACTGTGAATAGGACTGTTCTGCATACTGAGAACTGAAGAAAACCATCGCGTAAAAAGACGGCTTCATACGCTCTGGCGTTTGGTCCTATCGGTCCTGCTCTTCCAGCCATGAACTATTCCAATTGCTGCCCTGGACCTTGCCCACCCTGTGGACCATGGACTTGCCCACCAAACAGGTGTCGCTGCTGCTCAGAATGGGTCTGCTTTGGACCTTTCTATTAGGCTGAGCTACGCAACAAACGAAATGGGGATGCGCATTCACATCAAGTAGATGTAAGCTGTTCAAATTACTGAATCCTGTCCACAGTGGGGATCTTGGACTTGCCCACCATATAGATGTCACTACTGTGAATAGGACTGTTCTGCATACTGAGAACTGAAGAAAACCATCGCGTAAAAAGACGGCTTCATACGCTCTGGCCTATGGTCCTGTCGGTCCTGCTTCTGCCATGAACTATTCCAATTGCTGCCCTGGACCTTGCCCACCCTGTGGACCCTTGACTTGCCCACCAAACAGGTGTCGCTGCTGCTCAGAATGGGGCTGCTTTGGACCTTTCTATTAGGCTGAGCTACGCAACAAACGAAATGGGGATGCGCATTCACATCAAGTAGATGTAAGCTGTTCAAATTACTGAATCTTGTCCACAGTGGGGATCTTGGACTTGCCCACCATACAGATGTTACTACTGTGAATAGGATTGTTCTGCATCGGGTAAAAAGACTTAGGAGAACGAAGAATTTATAGAACAAGAACTGGTTGAACTTATGGGAAGAAGCAATAAAATTTAAATGTCTAAAAAACTACATTTTCTTTGCCTTTATTGTTTTGTTCTCGCAGATTGAGTGTTGCCGTACTTGGGGTATTTTTAACGTAACTAAGGTGCGCGCAATAAGTAAATGGGACACTACCTTACTATCTAAACCAACTAAACCGATTAGGATATTCAAATAAAATAATTTTATCTATAAACTTCTTAAATTTATAAATATATTTCAGCCCATTAAAATGGAAAAAAGCTTAGGGCAAAATTTGGAAAATATCAAACAATATATTTTCAAACGGACAAATTTTTAATTTGTGTCCTAATTTTAAAATGAAAAAAAAAAAATTAAATATCCCTCTCTTCTGTTTTTTACCAATTCCAATTTACGAGTTGCCATTTAATTAAGCGTGTTTTACAGCATTTGGATGTTAAATTTGTCCGATCCTGAAAAATGGCTTCTTATAAGCCCTGTAAATTTGCAAAATGCTTGCCGTGGGCATAAAGCCGTTGAATCAAGATGCCTAATTTATAGATTTTTTATCGGATTTGGGTCTAGTCTGCTTGTTGACCAGACTAAAATAAGCATTAGAGACACTTTTAAACAAGATGATTGGGTGCATTATAACTCTAGAATATGTATGTATCCTGTCCAAATTGCACAAAAGTGATCTTGGACAACTCAACATAGTTTTGTGCGTTTATTTTATGCGTTATAAAAAGAGTCCTTTCAATAAACGGGAATTTCGTCCATATAATCATATACAAATTTCTGGACACATGGACTTGTTTTGGTAATAGCGCTACCCCTCGGGTTTATCTAAATTAATCATTTTTGGTTAATAAAAACAATATTTATCCACACAGTTCGAACTGAGAGTACAAACTTTGTATTTGTTGTCAAACTGTAAACGAGCAGCGTTATGCCTAGGCAGAAGCTCCGGATTCGTGAGTTTTTTTTTCATATAAAGGATTATATGATCACTGCAGGATTTATGCACACGTCTCGTAGATATCGATAGAGAAAATTTACTACCTATTTGGGATGCGCTGATGTTTTATTTGATCGCTAGATTTTATATTCATTTGTTTGGGAGTTTCTTTCATAATTTTTTTCGTTTTTTTGTCATTTTTCACTGTGTTTTTATCCACATCACACATTGTTTCAAATCTTCCACGCTCTCCATCGGAAAAGAGTGCGAATCTAGGCGTTTTTTAATAAAAAAAAAAAATAGTTACGAATAGCAACAAATATAATAAAACCTAAAAATCAATTCTTTTTTGTTTATTTTAAAAGTTTTAAACAAATTTGTTATTCAAAGTACCGATTTCATGTGCTTATCTAACTAGAAATGACAGCAAAGCAATCTGTCCCATTTACTTATTTCGTACGCAAAACTCAACTATGCCCTCTAAAAATTAATGTAACTAGAAAACCCTGGGATACTTTTTCACAATTTTTTGGTCATCGCTGAAGAATAATACAACTAAAATATACAAGGAAAAGAGAAAACGAAAAACAGCATATTTTGGAGAAAATAATGTGATTAGTCTTTGTCCCATTTACTTATTGCGCGCTCCTTACATTTGGGTAGTCGATAATTTCACAATCTTCAGGCTGTGGATACCGATTGCTAGGCTAAATTTCTTTAACAAGAGAATTTAAATGCTATGATTTCGGGTTTATTTTATTTTAAATTTATGAAATATTCGAGTCGTTTGTCAGTATCGTGAAAATTATTAGATCACGTCTCCATGAGTCAGATGCTTTGCTCAAGACACCTTTCACCCACAGCTATTCACGAATTTTAGCTTTCACAGGGACTACCAGATTTGAAGCAATCAGAACTATTGCGTCGAAGGATCTTTGGCTCCACTCGGTATATAACCAATTGCAAAGCACAAGCTCAGCTCTCGCACATATTTGCAGATAAAATGATAAAATCCTATAGGAAATTTTCGTTATAAAGATGCAAACTTTTGCTTTAGTTAATGTAAACAACTTACCCTGTAATTATAGAATAAAATATATATTTTGCTGAAATTTTTTAGCTGACAACGACTGAATTGTAGATGAAACTATTAATTTGACACACATCTCCCAGCCCACTAAGAAATATTGAAAGATTGGCACACAATGAAACAATTGAGAAGATTGAGACCGCAAGGTGGCTTATCATTTGGCTTACCACTCGCTCCTTCAGCAACTTCATTCCCTTATCTTAGGCATCCCAGGTAGTTAATTGTACGTCATCAGCAACAACCGCCACCGCCGCAACAGCCACCACAACAGGGTGAACAGTTATCATAGGCTCCACAAGGTGTTGGTGTGAAGTTACGTCCTGTGTAACGCAGCGTCGATAGTGGTGGATTGGAACAGGCAAGTCCATACGAACAACATGCCCAGCCACCGCACATTTTTGGATTGGATTTCGAAGTAGTTGATTTCCCAGCTAGACAATGAGTCTACACACAAAATCGAGCGAATGAGGAAAAGGTGTTGCTAGAGCCGAAATGGGAATTGAAATGAATGGAAATGTGTGTGTTTGGATTGTGTTACCTTGACAGTTTGTTGACATATCCTTCACCGCCGTCTACGTTTACTACAACCTTGTTCGAATGACAGATGAAACTGAAGTCATCACCGGCTTAGGGTTGAAATCGCTTTAGCGTGAAAGGTTCATAAGAAAATATTGTAAATAGAAAAATAAATACAACTTAAAGGCATAAATGTGTAGGTTGATCAGGTTCTTTGTCAGAATTATATTTATGTCTAAATACTTTTTTAGAATTTGAAAATCGATAAATAACTGCACGTCTATTGTCCTTGTAGTCCATTATAGCATTTGAGTTTATTTTATGAAATATTCTAGTATAATAATACTTATTCAAAATTTAATATTTACCCATTAAAAAACTCGAAACAAATTTCCGTCTAAAGTCCTTTAGCCAGATTCGAAACGTTGCTTTAGCATGTTTTTGGTCCCAATGCCGACTCCAAATCAAGTTCAGACCATTAATTGAGTTAGATTTGGCAGCGTTGACTATAACTTAATTGAATCGGCTAAAGGTAACTGCTAAACCCATCCATTTGATATTGTTTTTTTGGTTCAAGCATGACCATTGCGGTAGTTGTCATATTTTTTAAAATATTTGACATCCGAACGAAAAGTACAACCTTTTTTTATTTAACCAAAAAAATTGAAGTCTTTTTGCAATCAAAAGTCAAAAAAAGTGCTAAAATTGGCGTGCGAAACTCGGTGAGGGTGAAAGCCTTACAGTTCGCTTGGCATATTTAGCACATTTTTTGCGCAAAAAGTAGGAGAACTAACTGAGATAGCAAACAACAGGTTGGTTGCGACAACCACACAAGGACATCATGGGCTGCGGTGGTCCTCGCGGTGGATGTAGTCCGCGTTGCGGTCCTTGTGGACCAAGATCGAGCTGCTGTTCTGGCTGTACAGGCTGTGCTGGCTGTGGACCTTGTGGCCCAGGTTGTTGTGGACCCTGCAGCATTGCGTGTTGTGGCCCGCCTCCCTGTGCTGTGGTTTCCTATCGCCTAAGCAGCGGTCCTGTTGGACCAGTCCTTCCCTGCATGGAATGCACCTGCACCGCCTGTTGTCCCAGCAATTGTGCCCCACCCTTCTATTTTGTGCCCAATAAATGCGCCTGCTGTTGGGAATGGGGTAGATTTGGGCCCTTTTATTAAAACCAGACAGAGGCACTACTCCATGTTGCTGTTGCTGCAACTACTGTCCTACGGTGGTCCTGCTCATCGTTGTTGTGATGAAACTTTTCATATTTTTGAATGCAATAAATTCATGTGTCATGCGGAGCTTCGGTCATCGCTTTTTTTGTGTAATTTTCTGCTGACATCCAAACAAATGGCTATGGTTTTAGCCTTTTGTATACCAAGAACAGAAATTAGAAAAATATTACAAAAAAAAATGTAATAAAAACTTTGCTTTGTAAAGCAGATTACAAATGAAATTGCTTGTTTTAAAAGCAGCAAACAAAAGGTACTATTGAATTTCCCCGTGGACTGCTCTTTGCGAAATTGTCTTATGAACAGCAAATCAATTGTTGTATTGAATAGAAAAGCAAATCAATTTTCAAACAAAGCAAACAAGAATAATAAAATAAAGGTATGTAATATTTAGCTGTTGTCCTTACCTTGTACCTTCGGTAGGCACATATTTAAGTTTAGATATACATTTAAATAAAGTCTCATCTTCTATTTAGTCTTATTTTAGTCGTTGTCACCTTCAAAATTCCCATTATTTTTAACCTAAAAATAAGCAATCAAATATCAAAAATAAGTCTAGCTTATATTGAGAAAATAGGTTAAGTCCGTTTAAGTAATCGGTTAGATCATTTGATCTAAGGATATTTTTTACTCCTGCTCAACTGGTCCTAATCGTGGTGCTCTGGGCATTTCAATTATTTAAGTATGACATGCATTTTTGTGTGGCGATTTGCTTGCCCAACCATGTGGGTCAAGTGACTCTTGTTGGTCATCTGCATGGGTCTCTATTAAGTCCTATGTGTATGTGTGTCTGTGTTTGCGTGCATCCTTTGGTCAGATAGAGTCCCAAATAACAGCTCAGAGAAAAAGCTGGAAAAGACTCAAACATTGACTGCAATTACATGTTGATGGATATGTTTACATGGAATTATTTGAGTCAGAGCGGGGAAGGGGCAGAAACTTTGACAGGTAATGTTGACTTGAGGTCATCAAAGTGATTTATGGGATAAATGTTCATGACGAACATTTACTTTAACTTGTAATGCATCCACAAAAGAAATGGAAAGACTAAAGTATTCGTCTAGTGCATTTTCTCATGGGTCACATTGAATAAGTTAGTTATTTCATAGTATAACACATTTAATCATTTGATTTTCCAATTTATATGCAACAACATGTCCACCAGACAGAAGAAAAACTAATTTGGGAAAATGTTATACCCAAAAGCACATGAAATAAAAATAAAAAAAATCCCCGACTAACTTTGTTTGCTTTAAATTTTTTTGGTTTATATACCCTTTGTAAATACCTTAATTTTTTTCATAATATGTATACATATGTATGTATGTATATGAGACAATTTATGGTACGCTCTTACATATATGACTAATTATTTGCAGATGATGATATTTCAATATAATATTTTAGTAATAAAAAACTGGCTACAATTTGTTTGATATCAAAAACATATTATTTTGCTTACAAAATTTATCATAATTTTCCATGGTTGTGTTTTAGAAATTGTTATAGTCTTAAAAACATAATTAATGAACTTTTTAAAACCTTTTAATATTGAATCATTTTAGTCAACATAACGCAGACTGCAACATATAACTGAAGGATTTAACTGTGCCTGAATATAGGCCGATTGTGAGAGAAGACACTTTAACTATATTTTCAATGTCTATTTAAACACTGACGTTTCTAACATTATGTACTTATCCCATGGGAAACATTCAAAGATGGTATAGTTGGACCTGGACTGCCTAAATCATCCAAAAAACATAAATATTTTGTTTTTTCTTTACTTTTCTAATATGCCTTTCGTTAGGGTATAAAAAGCCTTTTTGTTTGTTTGTGTTGGTTTGCCTTAAAGGCAAGTGTTGCATTTTGGGCAGCGACAAAAACTTATTTACAAATTATCCTGCAAATTAATTGAAAATTACACAATTAACGGGATTTTTCCACTGCTGCAATTCTCTTCGACTCACTGCCTTTCTCTTTCTCTTTGTCTCTGTTTGGCTCTCATTGTATTTGGTATTTGCTATGCAAATGTCAAACTCAAATAAAACAATAGTTGAACAGTAGCAACAACGACAACAACAATAACAAGGGCATCTGTCAGTTGCCAACAAGAGCTGCGGTTGCCTTTGCTCCTGTTCCAGATCCTGCTGCGGCTGATTCTCATCCTTCGGCAAGAGCTCCTGGCTGGGCACTAACTTTCGTGTCAATCCTTTTTGTGGCTTTGGCAGTCGTTTAATTTGAATTTAAAATGTTATCCCGCCAAATGCATAGAGGGGGAGTAGGTGGGAGATAGGTAGGAGGTACGCCCACTTTTCGTTAACCATGTGGCCCCACACAGCCTCCCTTGGCACTCATTTTCCACTTATTTACAATTACCACATTTTATTATCCCTTCTCTCTTTGTTCCACTCCTTCCCTCTCTCTGTTTTACTCACTGTTTCTCTCGATTTCCTCACCATTTACATTCTGCCATTTTATTTATACTGCTGTTTATATTTGTCACTCTTTCCCTTCCCCAACATTTTTAACTGCATTTTTTGTGTCTCTGTCAAATTCTCTCTGCCTCTTTTGTCTCTGTTGTTTTCGCCTCTTACTCTCCATTAAGCTCTCTCTCTCTAGCTCTCTCTGTCAGACCTTGCAGATTTTGATTGTATTTTTGTTTATTTTGTTGCAATTTTAATTACTTTAATGAAAGTTTTAATTGCGAAATAGCAAAAACGCACTCAGAACAGGCAATAGAAACAAAACGGATAAGAGAAACATGGATAAAGAGAAGGAAACACACAGAGAGAGAGAGAGAGAGAGAGAGTGATGGCAAGATTGCAAGGGAGAGGGGTAGATAGCTGTGAAGTAACCTGTAATGAGTTTTTGCGGTCTAAGAAAGGTTGGCAGCTGCTCCAACAACAAGCGACACAATGACGATGACATGGGAACCCAACACCAATGGGTTAAGGCATTTTGTTTTTCCTACATAAAAGTTGAATGATGGCATAAAAGATGGCAAAAAGGGTCTACCGGTGGCGATGGAGGCAACTTCAGTGGAAAGTGATTACAAAAACCCTGATTGATCAATTGCTAATGAGTCCATGTAAATAGGTAAACATGTAAGTCAAATTAAAAAGTCTCTACATAAAGTTTTCATTCATGAATAAAACAATGGAACCTCATCCCCCTAATTGATGTGCTTCAAATCCAACTGAAACATCTAATGGGGAAACTTTTATCAAAAAAACTACCTCCAACGTATGAAATAAATCCAAGCTTCACATCCCGAAACGAAAAACAGATGTATGTATATGCAACGAATGTAATCGATATGATTAACTCTGTTATGCTTTTATTTTATAATCACATTATGACTCTCTTATAGCTTCAGGCCTTAGGATGCATTTCTACCTCTTTATCCTTAGTAATAACCTTCAATTTAAAGTTACTAAATATTTTAATCACGAAACTTTTCCGAAGAAAACATTTTAAAAAGAATACCTGAAATATTATGCACCTGAACCTTTTTATTCCGTTTACAATTAAAGTAGAGCCACTCCCTTAAAACTACAATGGGATCAAGATAGAGATTACTATTGCAATATTAATCTAAATCATTTGTCATTCCTTGACGATATATCATCAAAAACACTACGCACTTTCAATTTCATACAACTCTTCTACATGACATTCCATTTTATAACTTGTAAGATCTAATCTTAGAGCGACAGAACCCTTCCTAAGTATAATGACCCCTGTATTAAATTCCATGGAAAAATTTATAAAATTTTGGACAAGACATGAAACCTATTAAGACTTCTTGGAATCCCTACAAGAACCTAGTCAAGCCGACATAACTCAAGCGAATTATTGAAATAGGTAAAGAAATGCCTGATTTAGCTTCACTCTCTAAGCAAACGCACACACACACACTCACAGGAGCACAAGCTGAAGCAGATTTTTGGCTCTAGTTAAAAATTATGCGTGTTGCAAAATATTCCTACCTCTTGCCACCTCCTCGCATATGTTCGTCCCTTGTTGTCATCGTTTTCTATTTGAAGTACAAAATATTTTTCGTTTATTTGCACAATGTTTTGTCCCGCCCCGCTTTTCGACCCATTCTCGCAACTCTTTGGCTTTTCACCGTGTTGAAGCCTAGCAAATTCCTGCGTCTACTTGGCACCGGCGTCGTCTGCTTGGGTTTTTGTTGTTGTTGCTGTTATTTTTTTCTTTTTTTTTCTAACTTACTGGTAAGTTCTTTTTGGGGGTCTTTCCTTTTTATTTTTTGCTTTTCCTTTGCTTTTGCTGTTTTGGTTTGGCGTCAAACGTCGGGCGCCAATCCTCATGTGCGTGGGTGCGTATGAGTGATTTTTTGTTCCCTCTTTCTGCTTCTTTTAGCCAGTGCCAGGCTCTTGGTTCGTTTCGTAAATGCTGCGAAACATAAAACATCAAATGTAAATTGAAAGTCGTTCGTGTGTGAAACTGAATGTGTCATCAGTTGAAGCGTTTATCATTTTTTACTGCTTTTCGTATTTCAGTTTTCTTCTTGTCTCTGCTGTTCACTCCTCTCGTCGTTTCATCCATCTTGGTTTGCATCCAAGGTTCATCTTGTGCTTTTGCTTTAAGAAGTTTAGATTTTATTTGCCCGGCGTGTCAAGTTGCCTTTAAACGCTTTTCCCTCACATGGGTGGTGGGCAGATGGAGGCGTGGCTAAGTTGTTTGCTCCCCACGATGGATAGGGGAATATTTTTTTGGTGATGCAGGGGTTCGGGAATTTCTGTGAAATCTTTTATTTCCTATCTCAAAGATACGGCACATGTGGCTGAGAGGCTTTGACTTTGTTTTGTGTATTTTTTGGATGTAAATATGAATGCAGCAAAGTACTTTTGGCGTAAATAACTGAAAAATGGCATACAAAAGATGAAAAAGAAAATCAGTTCATTGAGATGAGTAACAACGAGTCGGCAAAGACGACAAACAGAGTAGATATGAAAATTTATAAGAACTTTCTGTTTTTGTTTGTTATCAGATTTTTATATTATTTTTTTACAAACCAAACAAAAGAGAAAATAAGATCTTTAGATTTAAGGAGCACAATAAAAGAACTGACTCAAATTTTTCAAATATTTTAAAGAGTGTCGTCTAAACTTTATGTAAAAAACATTTAATACCATTACAGTTAATGATTTAGACTAAATCATTTAGTTATTTGTAAATGTTTTTATTTTACTTAAATTTTTTTGGTTTATTTGGTATTTCAGAAACGAAAAAATGTTACATGCTTTTGATATAGAGAGTAGAATCTTCAGACCCAAGAGTGGCTATATCTATAAAGGCAACCTTATCAGTAGTGACCGATCTATATGAACTTCTGGGAGGTGAAATTGGTCATGAATTTTTACCAATTTAGGAGGTGAATTTGCCCCTAATTGCAGCCATTGAAGATCTGCCATTTCCCATCGAGATCATTCGCTCTAAAATAACAAAAAATAATCAAATTGTTACAATGACTTTCAAACTCTTCCTAGTTTTATACATTCCTCTAATAATAGTAATAATAATGTTCAATGACCTAAATAACTAAACTAACCTAAATTTTTTAATTAATTAACATTTTTGCTTCTATGTTTAAAAGAGAAAGAGACGAAAACTATTTTTACTATCGGGATTTTACTTACCGCTTCTTTCATGGCTCAATTACAATATTTTTTTCGTTTGCCACTTTTTCCCCAACATCGTTAAAAACATGCGCGCCCTCGTCTACTTTTGGACCATAAAATGCATTAATGCCTTGCATACTTTTCGGCACGGAAGCCAAGGCTAAAGTAAACTGTCGAAAAAATATTCATTTACATACATACACACTTCTATATTTAACAGGGGAAAACAATAACAAATGCAAAACACAAAGGGAAAACCAAAAGGAAAAGATACGGAAAATTGCATTTTTGGCAACAAGCTTTTAATTGCATTTTGTATGTGCTCATTACCTTAAATGTGGAGAGTAAGTGAGAGAGAGCAAGAGATTTGGTATAGTGTGAAGTCTATCCCTTTCTATCTTTGGCATAGATGGCGATTTTAATGCCAAACTTGGCAAACTTATTAGGCAAAAGAAAAAACACACACACACACACTCATTCACAAAAAAGAATAGTAGTAAAAGCAGGCAAACATTTAAATTTATAAAAAAAAAAGCAACGACAAAGAAATGTTTAATGTGTTTGTGTATATGTGTGAGTGTCACGTTTTGGTTCAAATGAGCGAATGAGAGCCAGAATGATATTGCCAAGAGCAAATGTCCCCATCCCTTGCCAGAAAAACAAGTTTTAACGACAAAAACAAACAAGCTAAAGAAGGGCTCGAAAAGCAGGCATCATTACATACATATAGATGACATTATTTGTATACCCTTACCAAACTTTATTTGGTAAGCACAAAAATTGAATACGAAAACAATATTTATATATTTTATGGAACTTTATAAGCCAAGGTTTTTAAATATTTCAATGTAAGAATTAATTTTATATCCCAGGGCTTGGTATCAAATTTATTCAATTGATTCATTGAAACTGGGTATACTCATTCGGTACAAGATATTATAAGAGTTCATGCTTAATATTGTCACCTATTGATAATAACATAGTCTACTTTTTTGGAGTACTCTTATACTTTCTAACAGAAAGTTTTCATATAAGTGTTTCAATACAAACTTGACAAAAACTTAAGATCTAATGTCTTATTTTGATAAAGTAAACTTAACCTCTATCTCTATCTAATCAATATTAGATGAGAAATGCTTAACTTACTATGATCTAGTTTGGAATAAAAGAAACATTTGATATAGGTATGTTGTAGGTCCTGCTTTTTGTTCATTGATAGACCCTTAATTGGTAGAGTATACAAACCAAAAAGATTCACATGTGTGTGTGTGTGAATTTTATTTAAATGTAAAATAATTAAAGTGTGGATTGAAGTTGGTTTTTTTTTCTCGAGCGAGAGGGGAAAAAGACAATTAGGAAATGCTCGTTTAAGCCAAAGTGAAGAAAAGAGATGTGGGAGGAAATGGGAGCTTTGGGTATGCCCCTTTTATATGGTGAAAGTGTAATATGCGTAGTTTCAATTAAATGGATAGAACTTTTTCTTGGCCTTTTGCAACTTTCGTTGGCGTTTTTTGCTCCCACTTTTTCAGTGTCTTTTTCTGTGTCTTTTTTCTTTATCCTCCCGCTTTGTTAATACCTACTATTATTTTTTCATTTGGTTCGGAAACACACGAGGATTAGTGCTGAAATGAAATCGATTTGGGTATATGTATGTCTGTTTGTATGTCGAGGAGTTTTGGGTGGATATGTCCCACACCTAGTAAGGCGTTTTTTGTTAATTAAACCAGTGAATTAATTGCATTAATCACTGTATTTTGTTTGGTCAAGTTGAAACTCTGTGGTTAAATTGAAATGAAATAGATTTATTCCTTGTTTCTACAATAAATTGCGGTAACCATATTTGTCTTGGATCTTATACTAAAATCTTAATCCTATGCCCAAAGTATATTAAAAAGTTTTTAGCATTCAAATAAATTTTGTTTCTCTTTAATTACAGCTCAAATCTTGAATGAACGGGATAAAAAGTGCAGACAGAAATACCAAGAATAAAATTGACATTTATTGGCCAATATATATTTATAAGGTTCCATAGCCGGAAGTGGCCAGTGGCCCCCATACCCACCATAGGAAAAAAAACCAAAAAGAAAATACAGAACGACAGAAAAACCAAGACAAAGCAAAACAATAAAAGCAAAAAAAATTTCAAATGTTGTCAACGACGACGACGGCAACGATGGTCGCCCACATGCAAATATCCTGCAGGACAAAGAGACGAAAGCAGACGACAACAACAACAACAACAATGTCGTCATATGGACAACACAATGGGCGTAGCCAGTTCTATTTCTGTGGACTGGCCATATTAATGCTCCTCATTTTTCTGCCCGGTAAGTGAATTAGAAAAACATCAGCAAGAAAATGAAAAATAAAAAAAAACGAAACAAGTGCAAATCTCTGATATTCTAAATCAAAGCTAATTCCTTATCAAAATCTCCGAATTTAATGGCTCGTTGAGAATTGAATTGAAACTTTGATGAAATATTTACAGAGAAAGTTGTAAAGCCTAAAAATAAATGACATGCTATCCAACGATGATTCCATTGACCATCCAACATTGGTTCAGTAGCCCCACCCCGTTCCCCTTCAAAAAAAGATCCGGCGATAATTAATTTTTAAGCTGCGCAAAATGAAGCGCAGACAAGTGGAGGTCCCAGGACGAGAAGCAGTCATGATGAGCTATTGAATGGGAGAGTGGACAGTAGCAAAATGGGATGGGGGCTTTGAATGGGTGGTGGGGGCAAAATCAATCGTTCGTAAAATAAACAAATCTTATTTTTCCGCAAACATTATTTCTCATCAGTTGAAGCGGAGGCAAAGCAATAACAACATAAAACAGCAAAAACAACAATCGAGTAGACGATGACAACAACATTTTTCATAAATGCGCGCATTCATCTGCATAAAACGATGGCCAGAAGGGTAACGGAGTATTGTGTGTCCCGAGGGTAAAGAGAAAACACATAACTAAGGCGAGGGTCGAATTAGAAGTTAAAACAGTTTCATCAACCAAATATACAAGTAATCAATAGTTGGTATTGAAATGAAGTTTTAAAACGATTTGAAATGGAATTAACTTAGTAATTATGAATCATTAATTATTTTTCGAAGTGATATATTTTGTTAACTACTGAGTGTTAATAATTGAAAGAGATCTGAACTAAAAGGCACAATAGAAAGCTTATGTTTTGCTGCGATTTGACATATTTAGACTACTTTATGAAATATCATATCTAAAGTGGTTTCTTATTGCTTTTTTTTTTCAAAATACTAAATATAGACCAAGTAAATGACTTTAAAATAGCTAGATTTTTTGGTTGAGGTTTATAATTGAAGTATTAACAAATAAAAAGGTTCTCTGCTTATAACAAACTTTTTCAAACCCTTTGAGTATCTACATAAAAAAGGGAAAAAACCAGTCCAACAACAGTCCAAGGGATGCCAACAACACAAACCCTCAGCTTGTTGCCCAAATCCTTGCCTCAAATCTATCAATAGTTTAGATCCCTCCGATAAAAATCCGATAAGTTTTGATGCTTATGATTGAATTACCATCGAATTCCACTTGAACTCAGCAAGCAACCCTCGGATATAAGCACTAGCCAAAACAGATGAAGCTCATTGCTTTGCTTATGCCACTCGAATGGCCCAAACCACCACAAAAACCCATCGACAAAAAAGCCCCCAAAATGATGATGTTGCAAAAGAAACTACGATACTAAATATCCCATCCAAGGCATCTACTGACTGCCATTTTGCCTGCCTTCAAGTATTTTTGTTGGCTGCCGCGCGTTTTCGCTTTTTTGTTTTTCGCTAAGGAAAATGCCAAAAGGCGCGAGCGGGATAAAGTGTAAACAAGCAAAGCGAAATGGCAAAGGGCCCAAAGGATGGGGAGGAAACCAGGGGAAAGCGCAACTACAACAAAATGATAGCAATTGCTGCCTAGAGAATATTTCATAATTTTTTGCGTGATAAAGTCGCATTTGGTGGGATTAAATGAGATTTTCTTGCAATTACCCCGAAATATAAAAAAGTGTATTCGATATATATATGTATAGAGAAGCATTCACACATACATACATACATACGTGTATAAAGGCAGGGAGGTATGCGGTTTCAGGATAAAAGTTTAGTTTGTTTTTTTATTTATCCCTAAGTACTCAATGTATGAAACTTTCGGTTGATATTGATTTGCAACGATTTCATTTCGTTTGAATTGAACAAAAGTTTTCGTGTTCATATTGCCTTCCTTTAATTTTCTTTGCCATTTTTTGTTTATTTTCCTTTTTTGGAGGTTTTTTTGTTCAATTTTACCACAAACATTTTTGTGATCGATAGTTTTCTAATTTATGCTAAGCACAAACAATGCAGAGAGCAAATGCATTGTCTACGAGTATGTACATACATATGTATGTGTGTATGTATGCGGTTCACAACACAAAAGCCAACTTCATTGAAAAGGGTTTTGCTTGAAACTTTTTCTGGCCTAAACATGCAATGCAACATGTTGTGCATGAGATCCACTCAACCACCCCAACCCACCGACAGGCATATCAGCCCAATCCTCATCATCACTCTCGAATATTGGCTTCATCCTTTGTGGAGAAAAGTTCAGCCTTCTTTTGTTGTTTTGGAATTTCACCAGGCTATATGAAGTATCAGGGTACGCTTTTCAATTTTCGCTAATTGAACATTGGCAAGAGTGAGAGGAGCGAGTACTGAAAATATACAAAATTCTTAATATGTAAGAAGTTTTTTTTATAAACAAATAACTACATACATCGAAATGAGTTGGTTAGTTAGTTTAACAGGGATCCCCCAAATAAATGGTAACAAGTTTTATAAAATATCCCCTCAGTGCAGACAAACAGAAATACTAAGAATTTTGTAATATCTGCCAGTTAAGTCATAAGTTTGTATGTCACATATTTAAATGTTATTAAGGAAAATTATCTTTTCTTAAAGTAGTGAATAATGAAATTTATTGAAAATTTCATTTAATTATGAATCCAAAAACATATTTCATAATATTCTAATATTACTAGAATAATGAGTTAGTTTAGTCAGAAGAAAGCGTTAAAGTAGCTCTATTTCGAACACAATGTTGAAAATGTAAAAAAAAATTAGTTCAAAACTATTTCTTTATTTAGAGTGTTAATATTTTGTTGAGTATTCAAAATGTAAGGTAATGTAATAGATTTCTAAATTAAAAAATTTGATTTCCCGTAGCTATACCTCTGTTGTTTCCAATCCTTAACTTTTCAACCTTTGTTGTTGAGAATAATATTCCAATTGATTTATGTAGGAAGTAGGAAGTCATTTTTATTTTGGAAAAGGTCATATCGCATTTTTCAAATTGATTGTTGTAAAATTACTGCAAAAGGTAGTAGAGCAGGTGCGGTTGAATGTTAAAAATTGCGGAGACCAATTGGAACTGTTTTAGTTTTTTTTTTTTTTTTTGGGCAAGACTTTTGATGGGGGGGTTACCACTTGCATCTCTGCATAGAAGTTCTCTAGTAAATTCCATATACGCATTGCAGTTGTTGTTTCAGAGCTTTTATGCCAAGCCTCTAGCTTCTGTTTAACATTCTCTTGTCTTGTGGCCCTTCTGTTACCACGGCTGCACCTCTTCATCATCGTCTCACGCACACTTCACTTTGCATATCACATGAACTTGCACTTTGCAGTTTACCATTTTTTCGTGTTTTCTTTTTTTTTGAGGACAGGTGGGCGAAAGATATGCAGGATGGTGCTGGGGTGCTTTACCCAAAAGGATGTGGGTTGAAAAGAGGTGGGTGAGGTTAGCTGAAGACTCTTTGTCTGGCAGACATTTACCGTTTACTGTTTTGACATTCCAACTCTTGGTTTGAGTCATGCGGGCAGCCAAGTTAGACTGGCAACCGACTGACATGCCTTTTGTCAGCATTCTCCTTCTTAACTCACTAACAATTGTGTGAAGTGTGCGGTTGATGTCAGTCAAGTTTTGCAGGTAGAAATTCGAATAATACTATCTGCCGTTTTCTTATATCAACTTTCACGGGACTAATGACATTAAATTTATTGGGTAATGAATGAACATTTTTTAAAGGACAAAGTTCTCAAGCCTTGAAAATTTTCCAAATTTTGTCACACTCGCATTGTTTCATATCAGTATAGAATATATATAATTTTTTTTGCCATTTCAATAGACTTTTTTCCGACAATTAATATTGGCCTTAATCCCATAATATGTATCAATTTTAAGAGGCCTACGTTCGTCATTCCTTGCTGAGCTGCACTTAAAAGTATTTTATCAGCAGCAACATAAAATTGTTGAAAAATGGTGAAAAATTTGCATTTAATTTGCACAACTGTCAAACAAATAAAACTGCAAAATAAAATATTAAAAAAATATATATGTATTCCAAAAGCAAATTGGTTACCTTAAATGACGAGGGTGGCTGGAAAAGTTATAGCTAGTTAGCTATCTAAGGAAAACTATTAAATGAGCAATATAAGATATAAAAAAAGCTAACTTAACATCCTTGAAGCCTTTTGAAACTTAGTCAGCTTAATCATTCCTCCGTTTAAGATCACAACCTTTGAGTTAACCCTCGTGCATTTTATGTGTACGCATGAGGTTTGTCTGTATATATAGTAGCTTGCTGGGAGCTTATAAAATATAATGAAATGGCCAAAACCAAAAAACAGAAGAAACAAAAAGGAACATATCTCTGGCAGTAAAAACAACATAAAATACGAAACAGCAACAAGATGGTCAATGTACCCGCAGTTGTTGTTGGTTTTTTGAAATTCCCTTTTTTTTTGTGCTTTCTTTCAGCCATTTTTTTTTTTTTTTGTTTGGCTATGAAATATGAGTCAAGTTTTCAATGCATGCCGGATGCATTCATTATAACGTTGACGAGACTCGGTGAGAAGGAGAAAGAGACAATAATAGGAGATACGAAGAGTTAGAGAGAGAGAGGAGGAGAGAGACACTTCACTCATACATACACATGTTTGCTATTATGCAGTTTTCCTTTACATTTTTTTTTTTGTTTGGCTCTCTCACATTTATGACAAATGCATTACCCACACATACACTCACAGTCACACTCACCCGCAAACTTGTACTCACCATCCCACGCATATATGTACATATACATATACATACGCACACACACAAACATAGTCTTTATGATCTCATGCATATGTATGCGTTTATAAAAGCCACTACAATCAGTGAGTGAGTGAGTGAGAGAGCGACACAGGAAGAGAATGACTGAAAGTGAGACACAGAAAGCATTACTTTTTTACCCAAAATGATGGTCGTTCCTGTGTATGGACCACATGTACAACAACAACAGCAACCAAAAGTCTGTCTGAGCATGAGTAAATCACACAGTTGACAGAGGTTATATTTGGTAAAAAGTTAGTCGTCAACCATCAAAACCCCACAAGAATCCAACATCAATGTGACAAAATTATTCACTCTAAAACATTGACCAACATTTTCTGCATATTTCTTTATTTAATAAGTAAACATTCACATTAATTTCACATTCGGAGAGCTATATTAGGATTGCAAAGGGTGTACCCAAAAGTATACAACAAGCAGACCAAGAATTTGCTTTTTAGAAACCTGTATAGAAGTTTTGGAATATTCTGAGGGTGAAAAAATATTCAAAGCAAACATTGCTTGTACACAATAGTAAAAGAACAAATAAATATATTTGCATACTTTTGGGAACAGATTTCACTGAGATCGTGCTCAATAACTCTTGCTGAGATCGCAACTTCTCAAACAGCTGATTAGCATTAAACATTCAAGTCCATTATTATATATTTATATATAAACACCAACACTTTTCTTTTATTTTAGGACGTTATTTTGTAAAATGTTGTAATTGTTTTTATTTAAATTCTACCACATTGGGTTATTGAAAATGTTTTATCTTTCTATTTTTTGAATGCAGTTTCCAATTGATTTTCAAATAACATAGCCTGCAGGCATTTGTCAAATTGCTTTTTGTATTGTGCTTTTTATTTTATTCTTGCCAAAATCAAATTAATTTAACATTTTTTTCAAATCAATAATATATCAATTGAAAGATTGCAATAAAAATTGCATGGCATACTTTCAGGCGCGAGCACAAACACATACAACCTAAGAGGCAAAAAGGAAATTGAAAAAGGTGTTTTTTGAAATGCCAAGTCACCAGAAATGAAAGAATGATAGATAAAAAAAGCACACATACACACAAACACAAACACACACAAGTAAAAAGGAAGAAAGAAAACGGCGTTAGCTAATTTTCTAAGACATCAATTCGGGGTACATAGATGCTACAATTCTTTGGCTGACTAGGGGGTTGGGGGTATTTGGGGTTGAGGCAAGGAAAGTCGTGTACGTGTGACAATGTCGCCAAAACTTTCTACCCTTAGACCAGACTTTTTTGTGCTCTTTTTGCGCTGATTTCTGAAACGCACACATTTTGCATACTGATCAGCAATCAAAAGGGAAGTTTCTTCGTGTTCCCTTTAGTAAAATTTCTCATGTTTTTTTTTTTTTTTTTTTTTTTGGGTGTCAAGTGCAAATTAAAATTCCACTTTGGCGTTTGGGGAATTCAATTATTTCTTTTTGGGGCGTGGCTGAATGGGGTTGCCTGGGGGATGGGAGGCCTTCTTGTTGTTGATGTTATTTGACCACCAATAACTAGAAATTCCCCGCACCAGGGATTTATTGCCTACAATTGTCAATTGCGAATGGCAATCAGCTTGTTTATTGAGTTGGAAAATTAAATATATATGTCTCTAAAAGTCAAATAAATTAACATTCGTTTCGATTGTTCAGAAATTTCCGGCATATTCTTTGCACATTCTAATTACTTCGCATTTTTAGCAGTTTCGTGTTTTGGTTTCAAAATTTTATGTCGACACATTGTTATCGTTTGCCATATTAAACGTTATACGCTAAAAGCAAAAACATGTCGAGATAGTTTGAATTTAACGAATAAAAAAAGAAAAAATTATTTCTCCTCGCTTAACGGAAATGTATAAATTGCATTTTGCGCCAAGTAAGAGCTTAATGGAAGGTGGCAAAATGGCTGGGTCTATGGCGAGGCCAAAGGAGGGCGATGCATGGATCAGAGTAGCTGAAACTATAGCAGCTGCAGACTTGCAGAATGTTGTGCTAAATTTTAAAAACACACCCACACACACACGTATGTATATACTATATCTATGTCTATAGACTTACACCTGCAGGATATAAAAACAGGTAAAGGCGACAAAAAAGTCGCTTACACAATGAAAGTAGATTGCAATAATTTAAAACAGTAAATTAAAGAAAAACAAAATTTATTTTTAATGCCACGTCTGGCATTCATAGAACTATTTCTGATTAACACTTAACACTGTGCCATTTAAAAAACAAAATAAAAAAGTGAAAAAAATAAAGTATGTGCCCAAGAACTTAAAGTCAGATTTTAAT
The DNA here is from genome assembly GCF_018151085.1 of Drosophila tropicalis. Taxonomy (NCBI): domain Eukaryota; kingdom Metazoa; phylum Arthropoda; class Insecta; order Diptera; family Drosophilidae; genus Drosophila; species Drosophila tropicalis. Next base: position 44,600 of record NW_027172687.1, on the reverse strand, counting down.
GATTATACTTTATAATAATTGATTTCACAACATAAAATATAAATTTTTACGAAATACATCTTGTCTATTTTTCATAAATACGTATACTTAATACTGTGCCATAAAGAAGTAAGAAAGTCAAAGGAATAATATGAAATATATCCGCAAATATATATTAAAAATTTAAATATTTTTATTACTTTTCCTTAGCCTGAAAATTGGTCTCTACCTAAAAGGTATGTAGGATATATTTAATTCACCTTGTAAATTTTTGTATTTACTACATAATCCTGACTTATAATTTGTGATTGGCGACTTGAGGTTCAATGTACGGAAAGCACAAAGTTTTTCGAGCTGTCAGACAAAATGGTTTATCATCAACCAAAAGTTCAGTCAAAAATGTTTAAAGTGTTTTGGGTAAAAAGCGTTTTTCTTTCTTTCAATTTTTATGTTTTTAAAAGAAACAAATCATTCTAGTTAGATAAATATATGATGAAATTTTGATTAGGTAATTCTTTTTAAAAGAAAAATCATATAATAAGAGTAACTAAAGTTAAACTATAGAAGTAACTAAAGATAGTTCAAAGAGCTCTAATCGTTACAATTTAATGTCCTTTTTCTAACTTCGTATTACATTTTTGTAAATTCAAAGCATTCATTGGTTTTGTCGGGTGTTAATCCAAAAAATTTCACCCACTACCGCAAAGCCAGCCAAAAATGAAAGTGTTAAGAGCATTTTTACTTCATCTTCTGCTTTTACTTCCACTTCTTCTACTTACTTGCTCTCTAACGGCAACAGCGATTCGCGTGCACAATTTTTCACCACTATTCTTCCATCTTTACTCTTTTACCTTGTTTTCCATTTATTTTTTTTTTTTTTTTGTACATTGAAACGAAAGCACTTTACACTAATGCACCTTAAAATTTTAAACATGTCATAACACAAACATTTATCCCAACGCCAGAGCACGAGGAGAATGAAAATGTATTTAGAATTGAAAGTTTCATATTTCTAAAATGTGCATCAGACAATTTGAGATTTTTCGTGTGGTCCTTGTCCACAGCTGCTAACACATTGATACCTACATATATGGATAATTTATTGGGTTAAACTTCCTAGAGTTCTAAATAAATTAAAGAAAATTAGTCAATAAAAATGTATGCATTTTGAATTGTTAATTTAACCTTATATTATTTGGACACGATTTCAAGTGACTTATTGATTATAACTACTAACTTTATTTAGTAAATGGCTTGATTATACATTTTATTTCTGGAACCAATTCAATTGCAATCAACTAAGTTTCATCCTATTTGTACAATCAAGATCCCGAAAAGGAATCGGGAATGGATAAAACAGTTTGAATTTTAATTGGATCCAATTATAATTAGCTCGAAAAAAACAAATCTTTAAAGCTTTATTTAATGCATAATATGAAAAAAATCAATTAGTCATACAATTTACTTACACAGATTAAAGCGTGAGAAACACGCAACAGAAATATTTTTATCCTCCATTATTATTATTACGCTTGTTTTTGTTTTTGTATCGCCCACAATTCCGTGACTGGGCTCATCTCTCAATTTATGCATTTATTTTTATATTCAAGAATTTACTTTCGTCTTTCCTTACCTCCCCGCATTGTAATAGCCATAGAAAAGAAATCTCTCTTAAAAATGTGCGCTAATTGATTTTCCTAACAAATAATAAACACTTCTCCATGTTTTCCCACCCATTTTCTATGGGCTAGAGTAAACAAGTGGAGGATACAATACAAATGTTCATAAATTCCAACAGACGCCTACAAAAATCCTTCGGCCCAAGTTTCTAAGTGGCTCACTGAGAGCTTTCTCAGCCGAAAGCAAACGAGAGAGAGAGCGAGAGGGAGGATGAAAAGTAATGTAGAGCGTAAGAAGAGGGGGGAGAAGGCCAATGTAGGCAAATATTTAATTTATTTCAATTTCACTTTTAATTTAGGCACTAATCTAGGCAATTTGTACACTTACACACCATTAAGCGACAAGTGTTGCCTAAATGCGAACCAAGAGCCAACGATTTTTGTCGACAACGAATATTTAATATGCTTACTAAAGAGATGTATTAACCAAGTCCTACTGTACAGAACATATGTGCTCATCACCAAAAATTCTTACTGGTATTTAAAAAATCCTTTTAAATTGTTTCTTTTTTAAGTTATCGTTGCAGTTGCAGTTTTAGGACTGTTGCAACCAGCCATTTAATATCTTAAATATATTTATTCACAAAATTTAGTTTATATTTTATATAGACATATTCTACAAAAATCCATACACATACCTTCATAGGTGAAATGTCAATTTTATATATTTTATATTTGTATTATTTGATAGGAAATTGATCTCTTACTTTAGTGTTATTCATGTCTTATAAATATATTTCAAAAAGACAAGATGAAAGAGACATTCAGATACTTTCAATATCATTTATATATATTGAAATATGGCAAACTGAGGTTTTATTCACAAGTTTGATATACCCTTTAAAAGTAACATATTGTATTGGACAACGCCTTTTTGTCCACAAAAAGTTTAAAAAAATTTACTTAACACATTGAAAAATTATATCAAAATTGAAAATTTCTCTAAAATTTGCACAACTCTATTTACCTTCCATAATTGCTCAATCTGAACTCAAAACTATAGCCAGGTGGGTAAAATATTCAAAATATTCAAATAAAACCTCTAAAAAATAAAGACATTGCAGATATTTAATGCTAATGAAATGGTATAGCTTAGAAGAGACCCAAATTTACTGGATCTGAAAACCCAATTTCTCACTATAGTATACATAGATTTCATAGTGCCTAATATACATTTAAAGCGTCTGAATAATGATAAATATAAAATTGAAAATTTCAAAGGAAAAATTCCTAAGCCTTACTTCAGCACCTCCTCCAAATAAGAGAGAGCAAAAAAAAAAAAATAAGAAAACCTCACACAATATTTATTTGTTTTCATTTATTTTCAATAATTTCAAATTTCCATTACATTAGTTTTGGGTTTTTTTTTTTTTTTGCTGTTGCTGTTGCCCTTATTTGGCTGTTGTTTGTGTTGTTGTTCTTTATGCCTTTGCACGAAAAACAAACAAATTTGGCGATTTGCCTCGCCGCCACCACCCACGTCTGTTTGATTACCAACATTCTAACTAAATTTCCACCCAACACCCCTCTGAGCTCATGCTCATTCCTGCCCCCCTCACCAGCAAACAAAGTAAAGCTGCTACAAATAAAAAATAAATGCCATGGTCCTGAATCTCACCCTCTGCCGATCCAGAAATCGACGCATTGCTAAAACTTTTCTCATTTCTACTTCAACAAACATCAATACATAAGTCTGAGAGGGCCGATGCGGGTGGCTGTGTTCTCGGGTGGGGGAGGGAGTGGTTGGTTTGGGAAACTTAACTTGAACCATATTCCATGGATTTTTGGTTCTTCTGCCATGGCCACAAACCCAAGTGACATTTGGCACTTGCCCTAGTCCCAAGCTAGTCCCTGGCCTCGACAAATTTACACATCTTCTTGGAGCAGTATTTTTTCCTTCAACTTCTTCTTGTGTTCAATATTTTCGTGATATTTTTTTTCTTTTTGCTCATTTTGGTGCTTTGTGTCCGTACACAACTTCCGTTTCCTGTTCATTTGTTCACATTTGGCATGTCAGATGTGAAAATTTTTTTAATAAAACTGTCAACATTTGATGTAGATTAAGAAATTATGGTTGTTTAGCCACACAGAAGAACAAAAAAACATAAACAGAAAAAACTTTTCGTGGTTGACAACTGAAATGTTATCGCAGGATGAAATCTGAAAAAAATCAATCAGTGGCAAGTTCTCTGCAAGAGTTTTGTGGAAAATTGACTTCCACAGACATTGCTAATGAATGTCTGCCCGAAGGATAAACACTTTGGATACGACAGCAGAAGACAAACGAATAAGTCAGATTCCTTACAATTCTCACTCAGAATACGAGTTAATAAACATTTCGAACAATCTAAAGGCCTAAATTTGATGCAACTGCATGCAAAAGCCATCAATCCTTTTGCCAATAAGCCATACCAAAACTGTGAACCCTAATAGGCAATCAGACTGTCAGATCGAACGAAATCAAATTCAAATACGAAACATTGTGCAATAAGTGGCCTATAAGTTTGCTTCATTTTCCATTGCCAGTTGCTGTTCAAGGTATTCCAAAGCAGCCACGCTAAGTATCCTTTTGATAGCAATCTGGGACAAACTGAAATCGAAGTCAAGTTGGGCAAAAATTGCAAAGCCAAATTGTTGGTCGTTGAAAGCACATTGAGTGAGGCTTAAAAGAGCCACAATTTCATTGAGACTGACAGCCTCAAGAAGTATCTAGAATAAGGATTCTATTTGCTTTCGATTTCATTTCATTTATACCTAATTCTGTTGATTGGGCATACAAATATTGTTCAATAAACTGTTTGTCTGGGAACTGTTTAATAGCTAGCATTGCATTTATATTTAATAGGCATTTAATGCTTTTGTATGGGCCAAAGTAAAAACAAAACCAATTACAATGTGATTCACGTTTTCCAAACAAAAAAGCGAAAGAATTACCAATTTCTATTGTTTCGGATCCTGCGAATCAAACAAAATACTATTGTTAGTTTACCATTAGGTCAATACTTTCCTTTATACTTATCTGGTTTATATTAAATATATTTAGAGTTATTCATAATTAGCACGCAGCTTCGCAGTAATCCAAGTTTAATTGAAAATGCTCTTACTACTTTAAATGGTTTTCTATCATTTATACTTAATATAGCTAATCAGATTTGCACAGAAATACATATGTTTAATGCGAAAATAAAGACTCTGACTAGTTTTTTTTTTTGGTTTTGGGAAACCGTTACACACTCTTATCAAATACGAATTACAAATCCCTTGAAAACAAAAACGAAACCGAATAGATGGAGGGGAATAAAACAAACATTAGACAGCCATCGCAAGGGATAAGCAACAAAAGCATGATTGAAGGGCCAAATCTTTTATCAAATGAATGAATCGAGTAAGTAAAAGAACAAGGAATCGCTAAAGTCTCGATGACTTTAAGATAGACACAAACACACACACAAATACACACAGAAAGAGACCAAATCTCAGTCACTTGAGTATAATCACAGGACAAACAAACATAAAGAAAAATTGCTAACAAAACTAATAGATGAAAACAATGTGGAGAAGGGGAAGTGGAAACATATGTATAGCCAGATAGACATATGTACATACATGTATGTATGTACATATGTATGTATCTATGTGTGTGTGTATTTTGTTGGTATTGATAAGCATCGAATTCATTAATTTATATGTTCGACGAGTATCAAGCGTAGAATCACAGTAGCAGAAAAGGAGTTGCTTCTCCTTCGTCAGTTTAGCTTTGTAATGTGAAACTAAGTGATTTGAGTCAGGCATGCGTGTGTGTGAGTGTCTGACTGGGTGTGAGTGTGTGTTGTGTCCCTGTGCGTGTTTGTATATCTTCATTACAAATCCTAGCTGGCTTTTGCCTTGTGGATTTCAAATGAAATGTGCTGCCAGAATCTAACAAAGCTAAACCCAAGCGCTGCACAGTGGTTCATAATATTAATAATTACAAAATACAATCAGAAAATATACAAACCACTTACTTTCAAATACTTTTCGTTTGATTCTTTCTATAAAATAAAGCATATCTCAGTGTTACATCAATTTATTGCTTATGTCGTGCCACTGTGCACCCCCTGTAGCCATGACTGAGCTCTGGTTTTGCTGTCTTTATGACCAGAACTGTCTTTGCCAGGCTCTAGTCTTTGGGTCTTGTTGCCTCTCTGGCCTTAAGTAGTAAATTCAATCAATTTACCAAGGCAGCATCACAAAACAAAGAAAAGAAATCTTCATCTCTTGGACAGGGAACAATAAAATCTCAACTTAAATATGTCACAGCAATTAATAGAAAGTAGAAGCAGGAGGAGGAGGAGGAGTAATGGCCGTAGGAGCTGCCCACAAATCCACAATCCTAACAACATGCAACAGCAAAGGGAAATTGTGTGACCAAAAGGTTCATTTTCGAAATGAAAGAGAATTCTTGGAACATAAGACATTTATACAATACATGACCAATCCGGAGAAGGTAAATTTTTGCAGTTGACAGCTCATTTATAGCCTCAAAGAGTTCCATCCCGCCAACACTTCACTTTACCCCACTTGCCCCGTAATATATGACATTTGAATATGATATATGGCCAATCGATGATCTATGTCAAAGTTTAACAGTGAAACCAAAACATTTACACAATTAGAAAATTTTCTTGGGTTAACCAATAAATCAACTAACTATATGTATATATATATTTATGTGTATTTGTATTTACAATACAAAGAAAATGTAATATAAATCATCTAGCCCTGGACAATCAATTTGAATGCCGACAGGACCAGGTTAACTAAACGCATTATTGGATATGCAAGTGACATACTTACGTACATTGTGTGGTTAAACTATCTAAATTAAATGTGAATTGCTTGAAAATTGAAATTTCATGTGGTCAGGGAAGGCAAAATAATTCAAATAGGTATCTCATAACATAATAAATCATAGTGGGGCATAGTTGGTATTGAGAAGAGATTAGATAAGGAGTCACTGAAACTTATTCATGTCACACAGTTTATTTGTACTCACAATCAGACAAAGCAAATTTGATTAATTTATTTTATGCCACAAGCAAAACAAATTTATTAAATACAGTTTTTTAAAACATTTCATTGAAATTTAAGCTTCACTTCCAAAGATTTCAGTTGATTTTAAACAATAGATCCACATGGTTTACATGCAGCTAACCAAAACCAATAGGAACAACAGATAATGCAACAATCTTGCAACTCGAATTCAATTCAAAAAATAACATTTGACTTCTCAAGCATTTTACACCCTACAAAGTATTCCATGTAAATGTCAGACAATCATTCCAACATTCGAAGCACACCCAACCAATCAATAGTTCTGGAAGGAAACATCCATTTGAAGATACATTTGTGAGCCATAAACAAAATATAAAATGTTAAAAAGCCAAGTACCTTCGGATACTACCCCGAGAAACAAACAAACATTTCGATTAAAGTGCTTCGAACCAAAAATGCCAGCACGTCAAGGTGATGAGGAGTAGAACTAGAAGCAGGATATGAGGTGGACCAACGAAAAAAAAAAACATTCCTGGGATAGGTGCTATAAAGTGGCAGACAGCATCTCAAATTGCACACCAAACTGAACATTTAGAGAGGGTAGCGTCTTCAAGCCTCAAAGTCTCTCATACCCAACCCAACCTCGACCAACATTGTTTTGTAATTTATTTTATTTTAGACAGTTCGCTTGGGTTTTTTTTTGGGTTTTTTTGTTGCCCCCACAGAAATCAACTTGCTACTTATGCGTCGTCATTGCATAAACACGAAGAAACGAGAACAGGAGATGTGAAGCTTTGAAAAATTGCAACATTACGTGTGTACCGAAAAAAATAAAGGAAAAGAATAACCCAGAGTGAGGAGAACTAACAATATTTGCATGCAAAGCATGCAGCAAGACAAAAAACTCTCCTGTGCTCAGAGCTCCATCAGTCTCTAAACTCTTGTGGGGTTTAGGGAAGTGCAAAAAGATAAATTGATATTTTGGGACTGATATTTGCCCAAAATTGTAAAATTGTCCATTGACATTTAAAAAGTTTATTGGCAGGACACAGGGAAAACGAAACTTGCCAAACCTCTTTTCTTACTTTCTTTTTTCGTTCCCCTCTTTTTTGAGGTGGTATCGGGGTGTCCGTTAACGAGTGCCGGTTACCATATACATACATTGAAGTTACTCTCTATCAGAATGCCTTAATTAAGAACGTAACGATCCCGGCTTCACATTTGGTCACAGATGTTGCCACCCACCAAACAACACATCGTATCTACTGATTTATTTTTTGGCCACACAGAAGTTTTTATACCCTCTCAGGCCATCGCATTTGGGTTCAATTCTCGTGTCATTTGTGTTGCCGTTAACAGAGGACTTTTCATTGTGGCAGTAGAGCTCCTTAATGGATATACTTTTTATGCAAGGGTAAAAAATGCTAGCCAACAATTTGCAGTTTACATTTAACATGGACCAAAATGAAACGCCCGACAGTAGTGAAGAAAAAATACCGAAAATTGGTTTGTTTGACGGCACAATGTCTGGCCAAAATAACATTACATATATACAACTATATCTGTATACTCATATATATGTATATACTGACTATATGTACATATGTATAGTCACTGAAATGACAAAAGAAATGCATTGTGTGGGCAAAAAGACATTACACAGACGGTCAATCATTGTGTCCGTTTGTTAATAACTTTTGTGCGTAAATTAATGGAAAAACAATAAAGAAAAGAAAATATTTGTTAATATTCTAATAGTTTGACCCAGTTAAAGTTATGTAAAGAAATCAATTTATTCTACTTTACTTTAAACTGTAAAGTTAAAAGTAGTAAAAGGTAAAATTCTATAGAAATTTGAGTAAAATTTGTTTTCCATTTTATGAATTTATATTCTTATCTATTTGAAAAGTGTACCCAAGAAAGTCTTTCAAATTTTTTCAACTTCTATGGCAGCCCAAAACTTTAAGCCATTTTAAGCACAAAATAGAAATGTGAACCGAATGGGAGAGAATAACTTAAATAGAAGCAAATAAAGAGGTAGAGGGCACTTAAGAAGAAAGTAAGCTCAAATGTATCATACAATATTGTTTATGGCTATTGCATTCCATTTATTTAAATTGCATTTTTGATAATTTATACGAGACAAAAAAAAAAAAACAATTTCATTTCTTCCGCCCAACTAACTACCGATATCAAGTTAAAATCTTCTAAATTACTTATGCCAATGTGTGCAACAGCTGAAAATTAAAATCCCAAAACCTGTTATGAGTATTTGAGGCGAATACAAATTCTAAATGCACATATATGGCCAGTTTTTTTTTTGGCCACTGCAATATTTACAAGAAAAATAGAAAAAATATAACATTTTTGTTCTTTTTAATTTATGCAACAGACCATTTGGCAACAATCGACAACGGGTCAAACAAATCGATCCATCAAGGGAAAGAAGGGAAGGATAATAAAAAAAAAAATGCAAATAATAAAAGAATTTTTGTATCTATGCATTTTGCATGCGGGTTTTCAGCAACTGATGTCAGTCAGGTGCAACTCAAACACACACCCACATACACACTCCCACACACATAGACACACACTCAACGTTGGGCACGCAGGACACATCCATATGGAAAAGCATTTATGTTTATATATTCAATGCAACTGCAAACTTCAGACAGGAAGTGCCAAAGGACAGAAAGAGAGAGAGAGAGTAGAGAGAGAAGCAATGAGAGAAACTCGCAGACAGGACAATAAGAATAAACAAAGCCATTTTTAACTGAAAACCAATTGTGTCGGGTTACGACGATGTAAACGAGGATAAGTTCCACCACAAGAGCGTTGAAAAAGGACAAAAAAAAAACTGTCAAGCCATAAAGAAAATGTACATCATGACGACCGCAAAGAAGAGAGAAATTAAACACAATAAAAATGTAAAAAAATGTGGAAGGATGTGAACATTAAACAAAACCTAAGATGCTCTACACTATGAAAATAATGAAACTTTGCAATGAAAGTTAAGATAAAAGTTTTATGTTTTAAATGGCACGTTCGACTTCATTTAATTAACATCTGCATTCACTTAATTCCAAATATTTAAACCAAGTTAAAGTGTTATTTTCAGTAGATGATTTTTTGTAAATTTTGTTAAACTATCCGAATAAATTGGTTAAAGAAATCAAATCGGTCTTGTGATGTGAAGTACCGATTTCTTTATAAAAAAGCTGAAAGATGTCACGGACTCACCCTCAAATTCACCCCATTCTGCCAAAAATCCATTAGTATAAAAAGAAAATCCAACACTTTTATACCTCCATCGCGTTTTTGCATTCTTCCGCCTCCTGCTAGACTCATTGCATATGAATGAAAATAAGATTCTACCCTAAAAAAAAAATCTCCCTCTCTTAGCAAAGGTTTTTCTTCTTTTTCGTCCATGTTGTCCATGTGCGATGATGCTTTTGGCGACGCTTTGGCGGCCGCCTAAAAAAACCAAATGAATGCCATGCACAGAGTCTCATTTCTGCACCACGCCCTCTCCCTCCCCTTTAAGCCCTGTGGACCTAGCCTGCTTTTGTTAGCTTTTGTTAGGGTCTCACCAATATGGTTGCTTGCTGAATGACATGTCAAATGCATGACCGAACAGTCTTTGGCTTACTTCTTATACATTTTGTTTGATAGATTTTCAATGGGTTTTTCGTATAAATTTGGAATAAAAAATACAACAAATATCTAGATGAATGTATGTATATAAATAGGTTTTAATATATGTATAATATGTTGATTTTTGTTCTACTTTCATCAATAGAAAGATTACTTGTTTGTTGATTTGTCTTCGAAAGGAATTATAATTTGGTCATTGATAAATAATACAAATACATAAGTAGGTCAACGACTCGAAATGATTGGGAAAAAAATCTGGAATAGTATTAGATGTTATACAAAAGATTTCAATTGAAGGTGATTTTTGACGCCATACTTTATTTATTTTCGTTAATTAAATGTTACGATTAGCCATTTGCCCTATTAATTTTGTCTAAATAAATTTAGCTCTTCAATGTAATCCAGAGTGAAGAATAAAGTTCTATGAAGACGAATGGTTTTAATTAACCGGCAGCTGTTTTCTGTAAGCCAAACATATATGTATAAGGCAATTATTGAAGTACTTAATTAAGTAAATAACTGAATTAACATAACCTTTGAAATTAGAAATCGATTTTAAATTTCGACTACTTTATATTTATATGAATTAAATTATATATGTAAGTTTAGCAAATAAGTTATGTGGTATACCATTTTCGAAAATGGTCTAAGTTAAATGCCAAAAGATAGTAAATTGGGTAAGTTTCATAATTAAAATCTCATCCTAATTTTTGAACTAATCTGAAATAGTTCCAGTGATCTACATTTTGAAAATAAAAATAAAAAATTTTAATTTTAAACGTTGCCTAATTCACTTAATATTTATGTTTATTTTAAATTTATCCTAAAAGTTCAATAAGCAAATATTATCTAAGGTAATCATAATATGTGGATGAAATCACCAGTTCGATTTCTAAATGGCAGGTCAAGTGGGTGACTTATTTTCAGACGTCTAATCTGTCCAGCAGTTTAAGTGCTGGGCTTCTAGCCTGGATAGGTACAGAATGCCATACCTCTGGATCTCACACTTAACTGACGGAATGTTAAGGTCTCTGTGGATGATTGAGTTACGTGCGAAGAAGGCTCTTCAATAATTCTGCGTAGAAGCTTGTTGTCGAATCGATGCAGAATTTAAATATTTAAGTTAGACGGTGTGCGGCAGAGTTGAATGCCATAAGCCCATACAGACTTCAGAATGTCCTTGTAGAGCAGTAATTTGTTGCCACATATATGCATTGATATGATTTTCTTCCAATTCATCTACTTTTGTGTAGACAATAAACTACAATTTTTATTCTCGTATCTATGCTGAATTAGACAATTTGCTCTAAGGACTTAAAAAGTGATTACTAAATCCCATTCAATATTTATTGTTAATCTTTAGTTTAGAATTTCACAAACAATTTATAAATCAATCAATAATAATTTCAATTTCCAAATAATAACAAGAATTTTTGTTCACCCTCTGACATAATGGGCCACAATACATACATGAAAAAAAGAACATGACAACCAACAAATGTCATGGAAAAAATTGCACAGATTTTCATTTTGCATACACAACAAAAACCCCCAAAACAAGAGAAAAATGAATAACAAAAACCAAACAAAAGTACTGGCCAATAAAGGGTGCTAAGGAGTGGGAGAGGGGGGCTTTCGGGGTCCGACACTCGCTGATTCAATACAATAATAATAAAATTTGTATGCAAAATAGGCGTTGAGTGTTAAATGCATGCAAAAGCATTGCAGAGGCGGGGCCACAAATAGGGCTAGAATCGAGAGGGCAAAACTGGAAGAGATAGCTATGAAGGGGGTGTTGAGGGGTTAGAGGCGGCAGCACTTAATTTACATATACAAATATGCAAGAACAGGACAGAATAAAATCGCCTCGCGTTCCTGTTGAAAAATCGTAATCAAAAATTGCGCAATAATTTGCATGTTTATTTAATGGGGCCCCAGCGCAGAGTGTAGTCTGATATTTGGCCACCCACATTCACCCACTCACACACTTTCTCTTTGCCATGCCACAAAGTACCATTTATTTGGCAGTGTAAGTGTGTGTGTGTAAGCTTTCATTGCAGTGACAAACAATTTTGGCATATGCAGCAAACTCACAAAAAACTATTTTTACCCGGCATTTGATACCCTTTTGACACCAAAGGTATATCATATCATTAAGATTGAGTAAAATACTTATTGTGTGTTCCAACACAACTTGTTTTTGTAACTTCTGATTAAACTTTAACGTAAACATTGCATTATATTATACCTGAATACTCTTACTCCTTGATAACGTTTCTTCTGCCCAAATTCTATAGAAAAACAAACTTCAAATCACATTTTATTTCCTCTGTTAATACAGCAATCTATTGCACTTAACACATTATTCAGTGAATTGATAGAATAATAGAAAAATCCTTTAAAGCCATTGCTAATAAAAAAGTATTTTAGTGCGAAGGCAAACAGACAACACACAAACAATTCTAGTCTATTATATACTATAAAAACATAAAGTGTATTTTGTTTTTAAGTCTTTAAGTCCAGGTGATAATTTCTGAAACAAAAAGAGACAGAGTCCTTTTTTATTATCCTTTCTTTAGACTTAACAAACTGATAAGAGTAACAAGTACATCAAGAAATAAAATAAAAGCTAAATTTAAATCTATAGCAGAAAAAAAAGAGTAGAAGAAAAGGATACAAGTTTTTAATACACACAAACAAAAACAAAAAGAGCATCATAACTTTGATGTGTTGAAATTAGTTTTCCAAATCTTTGTGTGTATTTTTTTAAACTTATTTTTTTTTAAATATATTCCTTTGCTTTTGTTTTGTTGGTAACCCTCATTTGGACAATTTCACTCTTTGTCTCTTTCTCACTATCGCTCTCTCTCTCTCTCTCTCTCTCTCTCTCTCTGTGGCACGCCTTGCTCTTATTATGGCATGCTCTAATGAAATTGTCTGCGGGCAGGGCTTTTTGTTTTGGTTTTCTGTTTTTCTGTGTATTTTGTGTTTGCCATTGCGGCAAATGAAAAGTTTGCCGCAAAATTTTATGACACTCTCCGCAAAAAAACCAGCAAAATTTTAGCGGGCAGTTTTCAATTTGTTTTTCTTTTGGTTTTTTTTGTTTTATTTTTACCCTCTGTTCAGTTTTTGTTTGCTAAATTAGACTATCATCATATTATCAACGGCTCGTTTAAGTATGGGTCAAATTTTTGGGGTTGCGTTTGATGGTTAAATTTTCACACAAAAAGTGTTGCCTACTTATGAGCGTGCATCAAATGAGGGAAATATGTATGTATTTGTAGATGTGTATTTTGTGCATTGATGCAGAAGTCTTACATATTTAATTATCTCAACACTGAAAAGTTGTCATCAAGTCCAAAAATTGTTGGTTTATCCTTTAGGCGAAGGTATCAAAATGGTTCAAGACCTCTTCGCCTTTTTTTTATAAAAATTTTCTGAAGTATGACAAAAACAAAATGTTTATTTGTCTTATTTGTTGTTGCTTGATCAAAGAATATTTAACTATATTTGTTTTTGTTTAATACACTCTTAAATGGAAGAATTCAAATCTAATAATAAATGCAAACAAAAATTGTTCGACAAATTGGAAATGAACTTCAAGCGCAGACATCAACGAGACGCTGAGTATCAAAATATATTCATATATACAAACATATAGCGTCGAATATTGCCTTATCGTCATATACAACTTCACACACTCATACATTCATACCCACACACACACACACACACATACACAGGAGCAAACTACACATAGAGAGCACAATATTTTGACTGTTTTGTAATTTATTTGACATATTTATGGGGTTCATAAATACAGATACACACACACACACACATACACCCATATAAAACGGTATAAAAATGCGTTTATTTCTATTTGGCGATCCAGCATGAAAATGTATTTATACGTGAACAAAAAAAAATAGTTTTGGACTACTTCCAAATGATGTTGTTGCTGGGTTTGCCTTATTGCATTGCCCATACGCCGTTCCTGGTCAAAGTTGCAATAGCAAAACATAAAACATTTTTTATGTAATGATTTTTCCTCCTTTTCTCTCTTTATTCCTCTCCGTTTTTCACCAGTTTTTGTTTCTTTCTTTTTATTTTGTTGGTAGGACAGCTGCCTGGAACTATTGACAGTTGATGATAAAAAATTGTTTGAAAAATAAACCAAAATTGTATGGCAGAAAGAAAGCCGAGAAAAAGAGAACAAGAACGAGAAAATATTGGTATTTATGTACCTATGTATGTTTGCCAGGGCACAGAGCACATGATATATATGAAGATTAAAATTTAATGGAACTTGAAAAGAAGCATTTCCAATGGCATCAAAACAATAATAAATCTTTGAGACTCAGAAAATAACTCAATACGTCGAGTAGAATATGAAGAACATAAAAACGTTTATGGCAAATTATCGTTTTAAAAGAGCCAAGTTAGGTGATCCTTTTTAATTATCCATCTGTCATTTGTTATATGATTTTAGTCCAAATATACTAAAGTTTTTCTTCCAAGTCATAGAATAACAACAAAACAATTGAATAATCTAATAATCTAATTGAATAATTGCAATCAACAACATCATCAGATCAGACTTTCTTTCCTCTTCTTTATCCTATACGAAAATGAAAAGCGGCTTATAGGAATTCTTGTTTTTTATTTACTTGTCATAAGAACTACAGCTGATGGAATATTCTCAATGAAAACTAAATATTCTTTATGGTTTTTATTAAACCTGGCTGAACTCTGTAAGTGTTTTTATTGTTTCAACGTTTTTTTCCCATGCCCCTTATTCTTTTCTTTCTTTGGCTGGACGAATAGATTTCATGGTAATATATATTGTTGTCTGTGATTTAACTTAGTTTTCAAGATTTATTTTCTTATTGATTTTGTTTTACTGTTTTCTTGTTTGTTTCTACTTGATTTCATTGACCTCAAAACTTGGCAGACTTTGCAATGCATTTAATGTTCATCACATTAAAAGCTGATCAAAAGTTAAGCAGGCAAAGTAAGACAGACACCTCAAAGTGTTATAAGCAGACAAAACTCAGACCATAAAAAGGGCCGTTTTGTAAGTGGGTTTTTGAATTATCCAAAACAGAAACAAAACTGACACAGCAGAGCAATATCCAGACAACAGTCTCCAGACTTTAGACTCCAGACTACCAACCAAAGACGCGACCACAGAACTCGACCAGTAAACACCGAAAAAAACAAAAAAAAAAAAAACACCAAACTGATGGCTGTCAACACTGGGACCAGGACACAGGGCAGGCAGGGCAGAAAACCTTCCTTCTGCTACTTCTGCTGCTTCTATGTGCTTGCAGTCATTTCAACTTTGGAATTTCAATAAGGACCGACTCACTCACTCCGACCAGTGAGCGAAAATGCCGCAGGTGGTAGGCATACAAAAGCCAGTGGAGTATGGCTGATGGAGAAGGCAGATGGAAGGAAAAGCAAATAAACCAAAAAGTAAATACATAAATTAAAAGTGTAAAGGCGCAAAAATGTTTAATGCGTGAATGGATGCGTTGAGATGGAATGAAATGGAAATGGAAATGAGAAGCGTATTGGTTCTGGTTATTTGGCCAGGCTTAAGTTAACGAATACTTTGAGGTAAACCTTATTAATGGTGTTAACGAGAAAACATCTGCTGATCTACCAGAAAAGTTTCCGCCACTGATATCAAAACATAAAAAAGGATCGAGAATCAAATTCCTGGTATCGAATCCATTTTATTGAAACCCAATTAGGCTAAAGTCTGGATAAGCGAAACTGTCATAAGGACCTTTAAATCACATACTTACTTTCTCAAAGATAGACAGATTTTATGGTAAATAATCTAGGGATTTTCACAATTAATTTTTCACTGTATTAAGAGACAAAGAGAGTCTTTCTTTCTTGTCAGAAATGAATCAAGTTCTTTTCATCAATTGTTTGATCATACATGTTTTGAACTAATAACGAATTGAGGCCTACCCCAAAAGCTTTAGATAAACGTAAGAGTATTTTATGACGTTCTTGTTCAATTTTCCTTGGTTAGAACGAAGTTTCCATGTAATGGCTAAACTTTTAGCGTTTTCTCTACATCAATTTCTCAGCCATTTCTTTTATGGCACCCCTTCCTATTCTCCCCCAACTCTGGAAAACATTATAAATGGCATATCAAAGTCAGGGTAACCTCTTCCTTTTTTTTTTGCCTTTCATTGCTCTTTTTGCTGAAATAAAAATGAAAAGTGCAACAACGATGCGAACAGCATTACAAAACCAAAACCAAACAGACAGACTGTACAACAACAAAAAAACAATAGAGAAAAAGAGTGAGAAAGAGTGAGTCAGAATAGTGAGTGATAGAGAAAAAGAATGGGAGAATGGGAGTGTATATGATAAAGCTGCCTCCTATTGCATCTTTTGGAGTTGCCATTCCCTTGGCTAAATGGTGAACCATTAAAACTGGACATTTGTAAACATAAACTGACAGATAAACACCCCGAAGAACTTTACCTGCCACAACAAAGAGTGGAAGGAAAACCCCAGAGGTAAGGGCCATCATTTGCGGGTGTGAGAACAAAGGGGGCTACGAATGATAGCGTAGAGTTGGCCTTGCAATTTTCATTGGTTTCTATATGTATGTATGCATCTATCTGTCCCCAGCAATACACTTACCTAGACAAAGCCGTTAAAATACTTAACAAACGTAGATTGTAAAAGTTTTTTTTATAACAAAATAAAATGCTATGGAAAGTTCGTCGAAGCGATGAGATTGGGAAGGCAATGAGTGGGAGGGAGGGGCAGGGTTAACAACAATGTGCAGTCGAAGAGAAAATTTTTACTCTACAAGCTCTAGCCATAGTCCGATAACTACTATATACATATAAATATATATACATATGCATGTGGAGGTGGGGGCAATGAGAGTTAGTTCTTCTACGATAAATGCAGCAACATTCGAAACAAGTAAAACACACAAAACGAACAAACGAAATGAATGCTTGTAATATGGGTCAATATGGCTAAAACAAAAGCAATGTGAAAAGGTAGAGAAAAGCAACTATGTTCATGCTAAAAAATGCTTAGAACTTTCTATAGTGCATCGACTACTGAGTGACCTTTAGGATTTTTGAAATATCAATTAAGAAATAATAAAAAAGACAAATTTAACTATCTTTCGAATGAGAAGAACTCAAGAACTCAGATCATCAACAGACTTTACTAACCACTCTAGATCTGCAAGGCCATAACACATCTTCCAGACTAAAACCAGTTGGGAATTGTAACTGCAATAATCATCAAGCATAGCTTACATCTTCAAAGTTTATTTTTTATTTTCATATTCCGCAAAGCGGAACGAATTATTGTTCTCACCGACTAATCAGTAATATTGTATTATTTCTATACAGTACAGTTTGTTTAGAGAACAAAGTTGGAAAGATTTTGAAATGGAAACATTTGATATACCTTTTTTGGGAATTTTTAATGTTTTGTTTATGTTTATGTTTATCTAACAAGATAAGTGGAAAATAATTTGATGTATCCCAAAATAAATTTACAAAGTTTTATACCAACTAACCTTTTGTCAGTATTATCATATACTTAGTATCTATATTTGGTTCTATCGTCAAAAGTCTTTTCTAAGACTACGAAATTACTAAACCATATATTTTATGCTGGAAAGTACAAAATTTCTGAGAATTACAAAATATTCCTTTTATAGGAACGGTACCTACAAATTAATAATAAATAATAGTTATTTAAGATCTGTGTATGTATCTTCATTATTAGTTATAAGTAATTTCAGTTCCTAAAGTTCTAGTATTCCTTTTTGTAAGCGTACAGGGAAGCTAAAAACATAAAAAACAACGACAAAAAAAAAAAGAAAAAGGGGAGTAGAAACAAGCTGTGCTTTGGTGAAACATTTGTTGTCATTTGAAGCGGCCAACAGGAAAACAGAAGCCAACGTTGGTCAGGTCAGAGGCTTCCTTCTCTTCCTTCTCATACTTCCTCCTCTAACTCTCTCTCACTCTGTCTCACTCTCACTGATATCTCTATTCTATCTCTGCTTCTCTTGTCGCTTATCAAAAGGAAAGAAGACCAGTTCTCCAATGACCAGTAGTTACCATCAGATTGGTTTTCAGCATTTTTTTTTTTTTTGAGGTTTAAGGGTTCTGGGTGTAGAGTTCAATTTTCAACTCTCTGCATGTACATTGGAAAATTTTGTTTCGTGTTTTCATTTTTCCAATTTTTTACTTGTTTTTTTGTTTTGGGTTTTGGTCTTCATTGTATTTTTGTTGTAAGGTCAAAGTTGTTATTGTCTAGGCTTTCGAATTGGTTGAGAGGACTAATTGAAATGTACAAAGTTTCATGAAGAAAACAAAATAAAAAAAAATATACATGATTGAAAATCAACAATTTAGGGCTTTAATTTGGTGAAACAGGAAAATAACTAACTTATTGAATTTCCCTAGAATACAAAAGCCGAGGGTGGCTACAGAATTACTCATCTAGTAAGCAAACTGTAAGAAGGCATTTAATAGTAAATCAATTAGATAAAAAGTGCCAAAGTTAAGGCAAGTAACTGGTCTTAGAACAAACTACTTAACGCTCCCTCGAGCAAGCATACCTACATATGTATGCTCATATGAAGCACTGCCCCTCCAGCCAAAATAATTCGTATACACAATTGTTACCAAATGTGCGTGTGGGTGTGTGTGTGTCAGTTTGCCTCACACCCACCAATTTGCTTAATTTCATTTCATATAAAAGTATTTTTGCTCCAAAACTCTGCTCATTTCTTGGTATACTTATGCGTTTTGCTTTTGTTGTTGTTTTTTGTCTCTTTTTGCAGATTTTATTGTGGCGCTCAAGGATGTTTCTGTAATGATACCACAGGCAGTGAAACGTGGCAGCAATGCCCTGTTCACCTGTAATTACGATATGGAAAATGATACGCTATATTCGGTGAAATGGTATAAAGGCAAGCGTGAGTTTTATCGTTATACGCCCAAAGAGAATCCAGCTATGAAAGTGTTTGCCATGTCAAGTGGTCTCAATGTGGAGGTGAGTATATACGGAATGAGTTCCCGTTCGAAATATGTGTGTGTGAATATGATTCTAGAGATGGGCATAAATAAACAAAACGCAAAATAGAAAACAAATTATATAAAAAATTAAAAATATCGCTTATATTTTTCTCTTTACTTATAATTGATACAAAATGTTCGTTTATTTAGAAATTTTTCACCATTAACTTAAATCTATTTCATATATTATTTAGACCTTAATATTTGTTGATCAACTCTTAAGTAGGGCAAAGGTATTGCTTTTGTTTTTTAGGAAAATTCAGTAAAATTTTACTTCAGAGTTAATTGCAATTTTTAAGCTTTTTTTAACAATTACAATAGTGTTTAGTTTTTGAACCTGTGATAATTTTTATAAAATTAAATGTAAAATGTCTTAATTATTTAATTTTCTTTTAAACTAAATAAAATTCATTTAATTCTGATCATATATGATCACTGAATTCAAAATACTCATGAAAACCAACTAGGCGGATGAGCAATTATTAATATTACGAATACAAGAAAATGTTTAAATGACATTCAGTTGATCTTTGGAATCTATAGTCACACTTTAAAATACCTACATATGTACATATATCTAATTAACTTTACCTTTTAGAAAAATGTAATTTGTTTAGATAGTTTTTTTTTTTTCTGTTTTTTTCTTTATTACTCACACTGTCATCTCTAGAATTATAAGAGGTGATATACCATTAAGGGCACATGCTGCAGTTGCGTGTCATAAAATAACAAACGCACTGTAAATTATGCCCATAATGGCTGATTGCATTTAAGCCACTCCCTCTACTGTCAGCCCTTACTTTCAGTCAGTTGACTGGCTTTATATGACAACCTTTATATCCGCCTCTATCCTATCTGCTGACTGCCCGCATCGACCCTCCCTCTCACTCACTCATCATCATTATAATTATGCCAGTCCATCCAGAGAAAGGCGAATCCCTGGAAAAAGTTGTTGGCCATGGCCAATTAGTTGTGCTTGCGATTGACTTGCGGCTCATTAAAAAACAATATATGCAGATTGCAAAAAACAAGTAAAGTTTTTTAAGTTTATAATTAATACGTTGGCAATGCACACGAGCCAATTAGGGAAGCAATTGGGTTAAACAACCCGAGAACTTGTCATATTTTCCCATATTAAACTTGCATGCACATTTTTCCTTTTGTTTCACATTTTTCCATGTTTTTATTTCTACCAATTTTTATTCGTTTTTTTTTTTTACGCATAAATGGAATTTATTAAATTTGATTTTCATTAAGTGGATTGACTGCAATTGAGGTTTGGTTTTGGTTACCACCTTCAATCATTTGCCAAAGAATAAATATTGCGTAAATATGTATGATCAAATTGTTCAAGTACTGGAAAGTGGATTCTCGATATGAAGAGAATATAGTAGTCTATACTCAATTGTCAGTTAAATTGCATATTTTAATTGTGCAATTATATAGGTCATCTTAATTGTTATTGTTATTGATTAATATTTTCGAATCAATAGATTCCATTGACCAACATATGAAAGACAATTATAACATTTGTCTATAAAGGACGATAAACTAATTCAATTTAATCATCTAGCAGTTAAACATAAAACTTATCTGATCAAATATCAATCAATTTTTGAATCCTCTTTCTAATAAAAATAGTCATAAACTGGCACATTTTATAATAATTAATGCCCATTTTGTCGGGAGAAAATTGTACTCTGGTCACAACTCTTCTAGAGCCGATAGCCTTCTTCTTGGTTTTTATCTTTATATAAATCCGATTTTAAGTCATATGGAAGAGTAATTTTCAGGTCTTACCATAACTTTTTAGTCTTTAAGAGGATTCAAAATAGACTCAACAAAGCGATTTCTAATATTTAAAGCTATTTTAAATGGTAGATTCTTTATTAAAGAATTCCTATCTATTGAAAATAGTCTTTAGGAAGCCAATCTTAGCTTAACTGGCAAGGCACCAGAGATATCACTTTGAGACTGACTCAAAGAAATTTTAATCAAAAGCTGCAATGCTAGATGGACCAAAACATTTCGCCCACTCCGTCCCACACATTGACTTAAAATTCAACTCTTCACCTATTTGCACCCTCAATTTGCAGGGCACCTTTCATCATTTGCCCTTCTGCAATTTTGCTCTTTTTCATTCATAACGTTGGGCTTCGTTTCGTTTTTGGTCCTTTTTGTTCTTTCACTTTTGCTTATATATTCAATTTCTATGCATCTCGTCCTGCCAATTTTTTCGACTAATTTTTATTACATTTCTTTCAACGTTTACTCTCTGTCTCTCTCTGTTTCTTTCTTTCTTTATCTCTACAAAAGCGCAACCTTTCGAATCAGAGCCATGTCGTACTGCAGTCGGTGCCGCTGAATATTTCGGGTAAATTTACATGCGAAATATCCGTGGAGGCACCAACTTTCCAAACAGCAATGGTGTCCGGCGAAATGGAGGTGGTTGGTAAGTGAAAAATAAAAGAGGGAAACGAATGAAAAAACAAAAAACTAGAGTAAAAGCAAGTAAAAAGAAAGTGCAATAAAAAAGGCCGCCGTGGCTAGCAAATTAATTAGACAAAATGTGCTTGGTGTTCAAATAGTAGTGCACACTGGTACAAGGTTATTAACTCAAGTCATGAACCAATTAAAGGACTTCAGTTTGAAGAGCTCAATAGTATACTAATAAAAATATTTTGAGCAAGTCTTTTGATCACAAAGAAAGTGAAGAAGAAGTGGAAGAAAACATAGAAAATGCACTCAAAACAAATATTCAGAATTATACAGACGATATTTTACGAATTTTACGATTTGCACATTGTTGCTTAAAAAAAAAAAAAGAGTTCTTTATCCATGTTACCCTGAAAACTATATAAATTTTCTATTCTTTAAAAGATTTTCTCAATTGAAATATGTTAGAAAATTTACTAAATATTTTATAGAATTTACTTATTAAATTTGAAGTCAAGACTCAATTAAAGTTTGTCATGAATCTATATGATAATTTCTGATAAAATTTTGAATAAATTTTAGTAAATAAAGTGGAGTAGTAAATGGAGTAAAATATTATAAAGTTAGTAATTAAAAGACACTTAAATGAAGAGACAACTTTAACTTCCACCCGACAAACTAAACTATAACAACAGTCATAAAATTTGAGTTAAAAATTTACAATGAATGACTTTGAGAATTGCAAACATCACATTTATTTTTTATAATGAATCAATATGTTCAGATATATTTTTTACGGAAGATTCTTTACATTAGCTGAATTTGAAAATAAGAATGAAACAAAAAAACTAGTTACTTTAAAAATCATATCGGTTTTACGTTATGCATTGAATCACTGTGCCCCAGGGAATGACCTTTTTTTTGTCAGTTTTCAGCGAGCTAATTTTACATTGCCATAATGTGGTTCCTCCCACACCTATTGCCCACTCTAACTCATTTCACTCTTTCTCGCACTCTCAATGTCTCGTTTCCTTCTTTCACAGAACTACCGGAAGAGCACACAGTGGTTACCGGTATACAGGCACGTTATCGCATTGGCGATTTGGTCGATGGCAATTGCTCAATTAAATACTCGAAACCGGCTGCTAATTTGACATGGACTATTAATGGTATTGTGGTAAGTTTTGGTTTCACTTACTCCTCACATTTTCCCGGTTACGCCTACAAAAGGCGTTTCAATTAAACCGAAAAGAGTAGAAGGGGGTGGTAAGCGTCACTATAGTGAAGTTGGCTTGTGGGAGGGGAAAGCATAAAGGGAAAAGGCAACTTGAGTAGCGCAGAAAGCGCGACGTTTTCAATTGATGGCCTGGTAATTTTTCAATTAGTTTAGTCGAGCCACGGAAGTCGTGGAGTATGGCGCAATAATGTTTTCCTCCCATCACATTGTTTTTCAATGAGAGAGTACCTATATAAGTCGGTTGCCTAATAGAGGGCGTAGATCTATACTAAGAACTAGGGCAGCGGCATGAGACTAATGGAAAGCTATATAAATTGATTTGAAAAGAAAATGGAATATTAAAGGACATTGTGTCTAGAAAACGATGGAAATACAATTTGTTTTTCATAGCGAGCTAATGAAGTTGATTAGGATTTTCGCGACTCGTTGCTTAGATTCCTTTAAATTATAGGATCCTTCCATATAAGCCATCTTTATGGATTTATCTTTTTAACCTACTAATCATTTTAAGGGAAGTTCTTATATTTTTACACACATTGAATTGTTATTTATTCTATGTAGGAATAAGTTTTCTTACAATAATTTGGTCTTTGATTTCTCATATTTTATGTGGGAGTATCTCAAGTTCGGTCGCCCATGGTCAAGAGTGAGCGAGTTTCCTTTAAAAGTATAAGGTTGGAATTGAGGTTTAGAAGGTTAGAACTAGCTCAATGTTCTGTAATTTTTATTAAATTCCATCGAATCTGTCACCATATTGAGGTTCACCTTATGATCATTGTCCTTTTATTTTTTAGAGTTGATGCAAAGTTCAACTTAAAAAAAAATCTAGTTACAGCTAGGTATAACAATTTCTCTTCGTTTTGAACCATCTATCACACATTTGAGAATATAGAAGAAAAAAAAGCAAAACTATGTGCAAATGCCTCCCTCACCCACACATTTAGGGGTGGAGGGGTCACCAGACATTGCCTGTGGCAATCTTTTAGCGTTTAGTGTGTGATTTTTCATTTCTTTTACTCGCATGTGTGTGTCTGGGTGTGTGTGTGAGTATGTGTGTATGGTGCATATACTTTTTGGCACCTGTGAGTATGTGTATTTTTCTTTGCTATTCCTTTTTTATTTGCCTAAAATTCCCCCTCTCCCCAACAACAGTTTTTCTCTTTGTCTCCCATTACATACATACATACACATACATATATACTTTTTGATAGGCAGTCTCTCTTTTTTATGCCTTTCGCTTTTGCTGTGCTGGATGTTTTATGGCCGCAACCACAGCACCAACCATTGAAGCCATGAAGAGCTGGTAGAGCTGGTGAAGTGGAGTTTCAGGTGGGGAAGACTTGCTGCCCAGCTGCTGTCATGGCTCCGCATGATTTCACACAGGTGTCAAAGGAGAACAAGAGACAAAAAGGGTGAGAGAGAGAGAGGTGAAAAGGGAGTGAAAAAGGAAGATCGGGTAGGCAGGTGACACGGCCCCGGCATTTTGCGTTTTGGTTTTTCAAGAAACGTTTAGGTTGTCAGCTAGTTTTTTCCTCAAAAGTTTCTGGAGTGGGCAGAATCTAGACTTTTGGCTAGAGAGCAGGATGTTATTTGTTGCCAGCCAAAAAGCAAGAGACTGAGTGGATCAAGAGTTGGGTAGGGGACTAGAATAGTGTCAAGGCTTGCCTAAAGTCATAATTCATATTTCAGAGGCCTTTTGTCTGTGTGTGGTTTTTGTGTCAGTGTGGTGAGTTCAAGTTGTAAGTTGGTTTTTTTACAAGTCCGGTCGACGTAGGAGTCATAGAAGTTTGATAGAAAGTGAATTTATTTTAAATCTGAGATTAAATTGAAGTCACTTTTTAAATTTGGAATGAAAAATTTAGGCTGAAAACAAGAATTTAAACTAAGGAAGTTGCAATATTGAAGTGGAATAGTAAAATGGATTGAGTGGAAATGATTTTCCTATTGTTAGATGGTCTTAGTGTGAACAAACATAATAAAATATATCAAATTAATTGCTTTTCTTTTATAAATATGTAGGTGTGGCTTTAAATTTTTATATACATATATAATCTGTCTTTAAAGAATGAGTAAATCGAGAGATAAATCTTTCAACAGAAGTAATCAAACTCTATTGGGACTATAAGTTCGCCATATTCAATATTATCCTTAATGTTATTAGGTTAGCCGTCATACCGTGCGTATACGTTATTGTTCACTAAATATTGGGAGCAGAAAAAGGGAAGGCTAATGATAAGAATTGCTTTAAAGTACATAGTCTAACAACGAATTATCTATTAAAAGTATAGGTACTAATGTCGTTATCCTTAAGTGCATAAATTTCACAAACTAGTAAGAAGATAGTCCGTAATAACTTAATTATTTGCACAAAATTATATACTTGTGTAGAGTAATTCCATATTACTTGATTGGAAAATAATTAGTAATTGGGACTAAATAACAATAAATTGCTTAATGGCAATGGTAAAATTTCTAACAAATAAGGGAAGAGAAAAAGTGAATAATATTTCAACAATACATTCTCTTATGTGGCCTAGAAATTCATTTGAATTGATACAAGTGTTGCGATTTTAGAATTCAAATCAAATCAAATTTCATACAAATCGACAACTAACAAAGGCGAAATTGTTGCGAATTCCGTTGAAAACATTTGATGGATTTCGCACCCACCAAACTGAAACGAAAATTGGAAAACCAAAGGAGGCGAAGAAAAAAACTACCAATAGGAGAGAGGCTCAACATGTAATAGGAAAAGCCTATATAGAGAGCAAGAGAACAAGAACAAGAAACACAAACAACACTTAAGTGTGGACCAGGCATGGATGCACCACCTCCTTGTGGCCACTTGATCTTTTAACTAACGAGCTCTGCCACCTTCTGCGCCATCGCCGCTCCGCTGGCCCCACCCGAACCCATCCATAGAAATCTACTCATTCGTCTATCCATTTTTTTTTTTCTGTGCTGTTGCTCTCTCGTCATCATGTGTGGGCGTGGCGTATCTGCAGGGCACTTCAAACTAAACTCACCGCAAACAAAGTGGCCTCGTCTCTATGCCGTCTCATCCCACCAGCTCCTCTTGTCTCATTCTGCCCCACTTAATCACTCAAGCGTAAATCTATTCATCATTCATAAGTTATAAATTTTGCCTCTGTTTTTTTGGGCGTAAAGGAAAGCCGAAAGCTTCGTCAAGACATTGTTCCTACTTCTGTGTGTGAGTGTGTGTGTAAGTGGGTGTGGTTGTGTATTTGTGGGCGTATGTGTCAAGTCATCAAAACTATCACAAGTATTGCAGCTGCAGCAAAATATTTTATAAATTGATTTCTAAAACCCACCACTTGACATTTTTCATATTCGATATTTGATTTGGTTTTTCTTCTTCCTTTTAGGTTCCCCCACATCACATAAAGACGTATCAGATTGAGAAGCAGGAGAATTCCACTCTGGAATCAGTTACAAGTGCCATACATTTCATGGTCACCACTCAACATTTTCTCAAGGGTCAGATGAGGGTAAGGCATTCGGATATTCCAAGCGACCCCTTTATAGAAAAAACCTCACACACACACACACACACACACACAACAACACAAGAAGCTTGATGTTTGAAAATTTGAATTTTAATCACCTTTACCAATCTTTTGTCTATGTAGCTTAAGTGCACTTCAACCATCTTTGACATATTCAAAGAGGAAATCGAAAGTGTCATCGAGGAGGATAGGCCAAGAATAATGGCATCGGGCAGATCCTATGATATCAACAACTATCCCCTAGAAGAACATGCGAATGGCGGCGAAAGGAACGGCGGATATGAGGATCATAATGAATCATATTTGACCTATTATTCGGGTAAGTTTAGAAACCAAACTAGAACCCAAAAATTATCTGTCTAACTTTCGTATAATGAACACCGAAGAAAAGTAAAAGATATTTAGTAGATCAACCCTATGGGTTCTCATCCCCATATTCGTTAAAAGATTTGGTTGAGTAAAATTTAAGAGACTGAAAAGAAAAGTAAATGTGAGGGATTCTCCTATCATTTCTTCTTCAAAACTTTCTTTTTTTACCCAAAATCTACATTCTGAATTGACATTGAAGAATACACTAAAAATATACAGAAACCTTGCAAAAATATATATTTATTTTTAATAATTTAATATTATAAGCTAAGTTAAATATCTATCCATCTGTAGATCTTTAAAGGTACATACAACTCAGCATCTAATTTGGCGCTCAAATTAATAATTTATATATCTATCGATTGGTTCTTTGAATTTAAAATGCGGAGTTCCACTTAGTTAATTAAAGTTACCACTTGAATTTGATCTAAATAACCATTTGGAAAAAAAAAAACATTTACTTTTTGACTAATAGTCATTGTTATATGGTTAAATCAGCTTATAGTTATTTCTGGTCAGACAATTATGCAATCTTGCATTTAGAACATAGTCCCTAATCTCCTGAACTGAGAATTGCTAGTTAAAGTAGCTCTCCGTTAGCAACTGTTAGAAATGTTTGGTAACTTATATTTAGATGTAGTCTTGTATGTAGTTGGCAAATCTTTATTCCAAGCACTGCATCACTTTTTACAAGGGTTTTTTTGATATACATATATATATTAGATTTTTCCATTTCATTGCATTTTGTATGCACTGCCTGCCGAGCATGAACTATTTTCACTGCATTTTCAACTGCAGTAAGTACGAGTATCTGGCAAAGCCTTGTTCAAACAAAACAAACACAAAAATTCTCAAGAAAACATCAGCGAGGGGCAAGCTGGAAATATATATTGCAAATCCAGTCACCAAAAAAATATTCAACCAGACATCATCTCTTATGTGAGGGTGTGCATTTGCATAAAGTTCACTAAAAACTGGAATCGGAAGTACAATCTATAGTATATATTTGTTGGGTTGTGCAAAACGTAAGTTCTCCTTGCCCCGCCCTTTCATCATCAATGTTAATCCCAACTCAAACTCATCTACTTATAAAAAGGTTTTTTTCGCTTAGTTCGAGTAGTTTGCCTTGAGCGATGCATACGTTGATTTTTTTTCTTCTTTTTCTCTCTCTTATCTCACTTCCCCTATTTCCTTTTTGGTTTTCCTTTAGGAACTCAACACAATTTTAAATACAATTTTTAGCTCAATGCATTTTACATTGTGGTTGTTGTTGTTCTTGATGTTGGTGGGTGTTAAGTAAATGTTGCCTCAAGTAAGTGGCAACACTTTCACAAAAAAAAAAAAAAAAAATATGCAGAAAATTCCATCGTTTGCCCTCAAGCCCAATCATCACATGCTGCCACTCCTAGACACACCCACACACACACCCACACACTCGCATACACGCACGTTCCACAGTCTGGTTCAATTCCGCGACAATCTTTCATGTTCTAAACTTAGTTTATACCAATTGGATTTTCTTGGCATTTGATTCGATAAGCTGGAGCTGCTGCTCGGGTTACTGGCAAAATGTTTATGCTGCAGGAATTTTATTTACATAATTTATGGTACATTTGTATGTGTGTGTGTGTGTTTGTATGGAAGAAATGTAAACGGACACCATTTGCAGTCCAAATATTAGTCCTTTAACAATCTGCATTCAGTGGACAAAATTCTAAGACATTTATTGAAGAGTAATGCTTAAATTTATCCTTTTAAATTGGGATTCCTTTGAGATTTTCAACGAATGTTTTTTGAATCAGAAATAATTTCAACATATTAATGCATAGGGAACTGAAAGCGGAAGTCATTTTCAACTCGTACAAATCAAGAGCTCAAAAATCGTAAAAGACTTGGAAAGTCTAAAGTTTAGTTGTGTTAGCAGTTGACTTTTTCAAATTGTTAAAAGTTGCCAAATACGAATCTGACATGACTCATTGCTTAGTATACCAAGAAAGCAAAAACATATCTAGTCCTTCGACTCAATTGCCATAATAAACATTCCCATTGCTCACGAATCTTTGCCGCAAATGAGTTAAAATTTAAATCCTTTTATCTACTTTTATCTACTACAAACAAATTCAAAAATTCACCCCAGAATCAAAATTGGAATAAAGAATAAGTCTATCAAATGGGCGTAGTTTTACTTTACTAAATGATTTAAAAGTTGGATTTTTCTCAAACTATGAATGAGTGAGAATTGAACTCTTGACAGAATAAGATATTAATATATCAAATTAAAATTATGTAGACTTCGCGTCGCCTTGAAAGAAGATTTACTAATGCAGGTGAATATCATCATTGTTCCTTTTTAATTCGGTTCATTGCTTAAAAAAGAAAGAGATGAAATGAGTTCAACAGTTTGGCTAAAAAATTATCTGTGATTCTGTCAGTCAATGGAAGTAGACCAATCAAGTTTTAGTGTGTGATATAGAAACTCCTTGATACAAACATAAACATTAGTCTAATGAATACTGAAGATAATTCAGTTTCTATATAAGAGTATACAAATATCTGTTCTGTATTATATACCTACAAATTCTTCTCTGATTCAAAGAATCGTAATCGTTTTGTTTTAGGTGTATTTAAAAATGGCAGCTTAGTTTTTATTTCTTTAAGTATAAAAATCTTAGAAGATCTAAATCCCACTAACTTATAATAAATTAGTAAAGGAACTTTAAATAAAATGACTAGAAATAAATCATTTATAATAAGAACCAGATGCAGTCTCCAATATTAAAAGTAATTAATCCGTTTATTTTCAAGTTGTAAATAAATTTGATTAATCAAGCATTCAATTCCCTATTATTAATGACAAACTAATAAATATGTTTTAACAAATGCACTAACGGTAAATGTATCTCTAATTTTCTCTATCTATTTTTGCAGCGGATAGCACATCGGGTGCTTCGACAGCTGCCCATGAAGTCTTTTTGTACACTTGGCTAACGAAACTAACAAAAGTGTTGGGCAACAGGCTAAAGGGGGCGTGGCAATTGCATGATGCATTCGCTTCATGGATTAGCCTTGGAGGTGGAGCAGCAAGTGTCCTATTCTGTTGGCTGTTGGCCCATCAAATTATCGACTGTCAATACACAAAGGCGAAGCAAGTGGAACGACAAACGGCGAAGCAACAGTCATCGTTGGACAGGACGAAGGACATCAAATGCTTTTATAATTGTCAAATGGCAACACTTTGCCATCATCCAGGCAATCTGGCTGAGAACGGGGATACAAATCCGAAAGCGACTGCGAGTGCGGACAACGACACGAATATCGATGCGGCTGCAGTAGCGGATGCGAATGCGAATGCGGATGGCAATATTGCAAGTGTCGTAGTAAACGCTGGCGATGATTTAACTGCCAGGGAACGACATCAGCAGCTGTCAGCGACACTTGCTGCTGTTGGAAAGGATGTGGCTGATACTCGTATGGCAGTGGAAGGGACAGCCAGGGCAATCGGAGTGGAAGTGGGAGTAAAAGTAGCCAGGCTGGATCAACGATTATTGATGACTTGGCGGCGAATAGCAGAGTCGAAGTGCATCTCATGCTGATGCTGAATTGATGATGAAATGCATTTCAAAAAGTAGCTTAAGGTGCTTGCTCCTTTTGCAGCAGCTCCTTCTTCCTTTTCTGCCCTTTTGTTGCATTCATTTCTCTTTGGTTTCCTTTTTGGGGTTTCAATTCGTTCGTTTCGTTTCTTTTCTTTTATAGGTGAAAAATGTGCAATGTATTAATTAATATATGAAAATTAATTGCATTGTGCCAGCTGTTTGTAGTCCTTAAGTTAACACATAAGAGAAAATTAAAGCCAAAAAGAAAATAATAATTTAAGTCAAGCAAACGGAAAGTAAACGAACAGAGAGAAAAAACGAAACGACAAAGACAAAATGTAGTATTATAATATTAATTGATATAAAGCTATTTCCATAATCAATAGGATTAAAAGTCGTTCATTCCCTGTACCCAAATGCAAAAGTTTTACAATGCTCAAAGTCTTTTTAAAAATAATAATACATATTTTTTAAAATTTGTTTTCGAATGACAATGTTTCTTATTGATTTATTCCTACAAAGGCACAAGGATCGAATTTGGCAAACAGAAACCGAATCACGATTGATCCTCTGGCATCTTTTGATGACAGTGAATCAGTTTACTTGATAAAAAACTTTGTATTTCTATCTTGAATCGGCTGTTATACTGATCAAGAATATATATACTTTTTGGGGTCGGAAAAGCTTACTTCTGCCTGTTGCATGAATTTTGTCGACTTTAATTTACCATTTCATCCTATGGGTGCATGGTATAAAAAGGAGTCATAAGAACTCATCATAGGAAGACCATTTTCCCCCAGGACACTTTTATGATAAGAAAATGAACTCATTTAGTAGGTACTCATGTAGTTAGTTTACTTATGTAGTTACTCCGGTTTTCCTAGATTTGTTACTGTATCAAAAGCTTGAACTAATTTGAATGGCTTCCCATGATTAAGAATTTTTTCGAACTTTCTAAATCTTTGCATATTATCAAAATTATTCGGAACTCCGAGTAAGAATTTAAGAACTTTTGTAGTGCTATTTGTAACGTAAGAAGAATTTGATAAAAAAATTAATGGAAAAATGTCCGAGATAACTTTATGCTAATGTTGGGAACAAACTGTTTCGAATGATTCACTTAGATGCCAGCCAAAAGAAATCTCTTAAAGATTAATTTCTTCTAGGAGGAGATAAATTTAATAGCCATTGTCAGCTTTTTTCGTCTAAGAGCGGTTTTTGCCATTCACCTAGTACACTGAGAGATTAGCTCAATAAAAAGTAACGACATCTATTGCATTTGAGTACAGTGTATGAATTGGAGTTATTCTTAATAAGTGTTAAATATGAAAATTGTATCAAGTACGTATCTTTATGTTGTTGAACAATTGCATAAACTATGATAAGTATAAGAAACTTTCTCACAGTGTACAGCAAAGCTTGATGTGAACAAGTTAAACGGCACTTTTGAGCTTCTAAAACTGTAGTGCGTTTAAAAAACAAAAATAAAACTGAGCTTTTTCCCCGATTAAGCCGGCTTGCCAAATCATTCGATTAGGAAGAGAAAATCTGAACATAAGGAGAGCAGATAACAAATCAGATGTAATGTATATATGTAGAAGTTTATGTAACTTGAATCGATATGATATCGATACATAATAGAATCATTGTATAGAAAGGAACTTTTTACGGTTTTGGAAACAGAAATCAAAAAACAAAATTAATTATTTGAAAACCAATTTTTTTTTTTTGGAGACAGAAACATATAAATTATTTTGTTTTGGAAAAAAAAAACATAGAAAAAACTCAAAAAAAAAAAAAAACAGAAATACATAAAAAATTACTTAAAATTTTTGGCAAACAAAAATCCAGCGGTAAATAGTTCCTTTGCCTTTAAATAAAACATGATTAATACTACCAAAAACAGATGTAAATATGAAATGAAACTAAACAAAATAGTAAATTGCAATGTGTAAATGTTAAATATAAATTAATCCAATTATATATGTAGATATAATATGGATTACATGCGCTCAAGATTTGTCTAATCAAAAAGTGTTGTGAAAGTTGTCTTCCCTGAATTTATGTTTCATTTCTTTTCGATATTCAGTTGGAGATTAAATTACATATTTTAATATGGGTTTCAGTTAATTTAAAAAACACATGATAACTAACTTGTTAGTGTATATATAGAAATAAACGAAAAAAAAAAACTTTCAAATATGAATGTATTTTCTTTTAAGTGTTTTAAATATAAAAACCATAAATGTTGATTAACTGCTAAGCTCTAAACAAACAAATAATAATAAAAAAAAAAAAAAGAAAATTAGTTTTAAACATTTGTATTGGAAATCAAAAATGCTGTTTGCATTGAATATAAAATATTCATATCTCAATAATTAAAATAAACTATGCGAAATAAAACCCAAAAAAAGAAATGAAAAGAAAAGCCAACTTAATATGAATCCATGTAAGAACCCTAAGAAATCAAAAACAGTGATGTAAAAAAGTATGCAGCAAGTGGCAAATAATAGAAAAAGTAATCAATGAAAAAAAACAAAATTTACCCATTAACATGAAAGTAAATCATAAAAATATATAGGTAAAGAGATGAGAAATTTAACGCAAATGATAAATGTAAAAAGTAATTTAAAATGCAAACACTTAGTATATTCGGCAATTTGTTTAAACAATAAGCAAGCAAATATACATACACACATACATAAATATATACATAAATATATAAATAAACAATAATAAATATTTAATAACAAAATCATGGTAAAGATTATATTAATTTCTTCTTGGTTCTTCAAAAATTTCAAAACTTCAAGACATTTGAATGTTTTTAAAAAACGATTAACTGAAGCCTCAGCAATGAGCAGTGCCGGATTAAGACAGGTTCGGGCCTGTAGGAGTAAAAAAAAAAGGAATAAGCAAAGTGTTAATCATATTTTAAAGAGTCATTTCTTGCAAAAAATGATTAAACATCTATATCTCGAGATTTTAATGAAGATTAAAAGAAATTATTTTAAATTTTATATAAGGACATGCAATTTCTTAACACTCTCAAAATTTTCTCATTTAGACCTTGAAAAAAATTAGGATTTTTTTGAATATTTTAAAAGCAAAGAAAAGTCTTCATTAAAAACATGATGTTATAAGTAGAGTGAATATTATCCGATTTAAATTTTAATTTAAAATCATTAAAATGAAATAATACTTTCAAAAGTTTGTTAAAGTATGAGAAAATTACAGACTTGCAAAGCTAGGAGAAATTTTCGGAATTTTTGAGTGTTAAAATAACATTTTACAGAGCTCTGACAGGGCGAATCTATTTCTTCTGCCATATACCTAATCCGGCACTGGCCCTTCCTCATGTTACACGTGTTCTAAACTCCCACTATGCAATTTGTGTTGTTGGTCTCCGCTTTTTGGAATTTTGTTCGCTGAAGGTCAGTCGGGACAAGGCTTGGTCTGGAGCCAGTCAAACGCGCTTGAATGACGACGATTGCACACTTCCGAGCTCAAGTCGTTGTATCAAATCAATAAGAAATTCGGGCTTTAAATATTATATGGACAACAACTGTAGTTTTGATTTTGCTTTCATTAACAACACAAAATATTCGTTTTCCCCTACATACAAAACTCCAACATATTTCACATCTCTGTTTTTTTTCCACACACGTTGTTGTTGTTCTCGGTTGTGATAATTAATTTCTTGGTTATAATACAACAAAAATAAAAAATATATATATATAAATATATAACAAAAATTTGGATAAAAGTAGAAGAACGTTTACCCAGTAGCTCCACCACCAACAAAAACTGATTTAACCAATTGACGGAACATATAAAGATTGAACAGATATGCCATACCATACATTTTTTACATGTTATTGTCGCTCATTTTATAATTGATTGTGAAAAAATATCTATATATTTGTTATTGTGCTTCATAGAGGAACGAAAGAAAATAAGATAAAAGAAAGAGAAAAAAGGCAATAAAATATATTGCGGTAAGTTGTACGTCATTTTGGCGCCAAAAATGAATGAAAATGTTGCTAAACTCCATAGCCGAAAAGTTGGCAACATTTCCCTTAAGAGCACGCTGAATGTTGAGCAACATTCTGCCATAAATGTTGCTGAAAAGTTGCGATCTATTTCTCTTTCGATAGTTCCTATCGACTTGCCATTTATGGCAAATCTCTCTCTAACTTTAACTATAATATTTGTTTTGTTTTGCCTCTCTCCCGGTTCATTGACCCAGCAACAACAATTTCCTTGAGCCTTGCTGGAGAAGGCCACCTCATTTATCCCATTGGTTGCTGCCTGCCCAGAGCAATTTGCTTAGATCAAGTACAGTAAATTTTGCAAAAGAAATTTTTTGTTTCCTACCTCCGGCAGAACTTGGTCTCCAGACCAATGTCTGTTCATTTCAGTTGCCTTTTAGTAGTGCTTGCAAGTGGTAGCAATAGAGAACAAATTTTGACGCCCAAAAAAGCATATAGAAAATTATCCCCCCTACTAGAGAAAAAAAGAAAGAAATTTCAACGAAATCCTCGAATCCTTTCATTTATTATTTCACTTTTGAAATATATGTAGAAACCTTTTGCCTAGATTTCATCGATAAATATAAATGCCTTTCGTCGAAAGATTTCAACAAATACGGAATTTTGTTATGAACGTTTGTCTTATCGAGGCCATACAATTTGTCCAGGACCTAACGCATGCCATCTGTTTGGACTTTCGTGGTTTATTCAATCCCATCTAGAGGAAAGAAAGTAACAAAGGAGGAAGAGAGGAGAACGAAAGTAGCAAAGAAACCCTGAGATTTTCAAACCAAACTTATAAAAGGTAAGAGAAAGTAAAGAAAATTACCGTAAATTTTGTCTTACTTGCTTCATTTTCGTCTACATAAGAAGGAAAGTGTAACAAAAAAAGGAAAAGAAACCTCATGGTAGGCAATTCCCACCAAAGTCTAAGAGGTTATGTGTAGGTCCCAGAGATATAGTAGAAGATTCAACTGAACAAAGAAATGATTAATATAGTAGAGGATTTGAGTGAACAAAATATTTCACTAGGTTATTTCTTGATATATTATAAAAGTTTAATATTTTAAGCAAAATGGCGTTGCAATGGAATACTTTGAATCGAATTTTTTTATTAAAAAAGTTTTACTTTAAAATTAAATTGGATTTCTACCTTGTCTAGGGAACAAATATTTGGCCCTTCTTAGACTTTCTAGACTTTCTTATTTAAAATCCAAGTCTGATTCATTTTATTGGAATATTTTCCATAAACTAACAAATTTATTTAAAGTCTAGCTAGTAAAATGTCTTCAATTTTTGGACCATTAGTTTCACTTTAAAATAAATAAAAAATTATAAACCAAAGCCACATTTTTCCCTATGTAATTTGTCGCAACCACATGGAAAGAACAACTTAAGCACTTCCAGTTTTGAGATTCTACTTCCTCTTAAATTTGGCCAATAATTTTATTAACCAAAACTAGATTTAACAATAACTTAAGCAATTATTTGATATAGGTAACCTTAGGAGAAAATTTAAATGGCCTTAAATGTTAGCTTAAGTTAACTATAATTACAGTTCTAGTTTAGTTTGTTCCTTGATATGACTGCAAATAACATTGCACTCTTCATTTATCTATAACTTTCAGCTGCAACTCATCAATTACATCACACTCTAATCGCTGACCAAAAATAAAACCAAATCGACCCACAAATCGACATCTACAACATAAACAACGACCCAATCCCTTAAAAAACGGACAGTGTAACGACATTTTTTGTGCTTGGTTTTAAAAACTCAACGATTCACACCACACACACACACACCAAAAACTTCATAGATATCAAACATCACACACCCTTTTGATAATCATCTCCGATCCAATTCGATCCCATCAAATAACCAATCATGCTTTCTTGCGCCTCATTCAACAAATTGCTCTATCCCACGGCAGCAGGTGGTAGTGTTACGCCTGTAACTAGTGGTAAATCACCACTTTTGGGATCATTAGCCAATCTCCCTTTGGCCACGGGACCGGCAGGAAATCCGGTTGGTGGTGGCAGTGGAGCACCAAGTGAAACGCAGAGCGAGATTTCCTCGGTGGACAGTGATTGGAGTGACATACGTGCCATTGCATTGAAATTGGGCGTACAAAATCCGGACGAACTGCATACGGAACGTTTCAAGGTTGATAGACAGAAACTTGAGCAATTTATAACGGGTAAGTGAAAGTGCTTCCTATATCCATTCATCCAGAGTTGAAAAGTTCCTATTTCAAATTTCTGTAACTTGTCAACACTGTCAGCATTCGGGGAATGTGCAGTGTTTGAAACTATGAAAACTAAAATATTCTCCACCATGTGCATTGCATTCGTTCGCACAAACAACCATTGAACTATTTTCCGAATTTGTTATCTAAAACGGTTCTAATATCATGTTTCTATTCACAGCCGACAGCGCCATTGAAGGCATGAATGGTGCAGAGTATTTCTTTAACGACGTAAGTAAAACTACATATGTATGTTTAAACAGGCATAACAATGGCAACGTCAATAAACGCTTACATAAGATTTCGGTTATTAGTTTTCGATGCTTCTCACCTAGCAACTAACGATGAAGAATTTTTATGAATATGGCTAACTTTTCTAAGCTATGTAAATTTGATTCTGCGTACTTGATCTTTGAAAAACAGCGTTTTCATAACCTTTAAGATTAGTCTTTAAAATCACAGGATGGACAGTTAATAATGTCTTCAGGAACTCAAATCGTTTTGAGTTTTTCATTTAAAAACCTCTAAAAAGTCTTAAACATATTTTCGAATACTTTGAAAATTTGATCAATATTTTAGTATTTAATGTCATTGCCAAATTTATAATAATTTAAAAAATATTTTGTAGTTAATCAGTAGGCTTGGCTATTTTACTGAATTCAGTCACAGAATTAAGTTGTATTAGTCGTTTCTATTTGTTAGTATTAAAAACAGAATTCCCAAGTGACAAAATTTTTTTTTTTTTTTTACCAACCAAAATCTAATCGTACATAAATTTTAGTGCAAAGGAAAAATTGTAGGTGTTTTAAAATGTACATTTAATTATTTTATTATATACAAATGCCAATTTCTTTAGATCATGAACACTACGGATACCTATGTAAGCTGGCCTTGCAGACTGAAGATCGGTGCCAAGAGCAAAAAGGGTGAGGAAGAGAGAATCCATTAAACCCGTCGTCGGTGGCGTAACAGAAAGAGAATTGTCCTTTAATTTCAGATCCCCATGTGCGTATCGTGGGTAAAGTGGAAGAGGTATCCCGGGCTAAGGAACGTATTCTTGGCAGTCTGGACTCTCGGGTATGTTTCTATAGAAAATTCGAATTAATTTTCTAGTGACTAATCCATAAAACACACACAGGGGACTCGTGTGATCATGAAAATGGATGTCAGCTATACGGATCATTCTTATATCATTGGACGCGGCGGCAACAATATTAAACGCATCATGGACGACACTCACACCCATATACATTTCCCCGATTCGAATCGTTCGAATCCGACAGAAAAAATCAAATCAGGTATCGCTGTGCGGTAGCCTGGAGGGTGTCGAGCGTGCTCGTGCCTTGGTTAGATTGTCCACACCCTTACTCATCTCATTTGAGATGCCTGTGATGGGTCCAAATAAACCGCAACCGGATCATGAGACACCCTATATCAAAATGATTGAAAGCAAGTTCAATGTGCAGGTAAGTAGTCAGTGTGTAGAACGGTATCTACATATATACAAATCTATTCATTCTCTATTAGGTCATATTTTCTACGCGTCCAAAATTACATACATCCTTAGTATTGGTCAAGGGTTCGGAAAAGGAATCAGCACAAGTGCGAGATGCTACACAACTATTGATTAATTTTGCATGTGAAAGCATTGCAGTAAGTTTATATTATATATAATTATATATCGCATATTATTCATCGGTTTTCGGTTTTCTATTTCATTTTAGAGCCAGATTCTTGTTAATGTACAGATGGAAATATCGCCACAACATCATGAGATTGTTAAGGGCAAAAATAATGTCAATCTTTTAAGCATTATGGAACGTACTCAAACCAAAATCATTTTTCCGGATTTGAGTGACATGAATGTGAAGCCATTGAAGAAGTCACAAGTGACGATCAGCGGACGCATTGATGATGTCTATAAGGCGCGACAACAATTGCTTGGCAATTTGCCTGTAGCATTGATATTTGACTTTCCGGACAATCAAAACGATGCCTCCGATATAATGAGTTTAAATACCAAGTATGGAGTGCTAATTACCCTACGTCAGAAGCAACGCCAAAGCACTTTGGCCATTGTAATAAAGGGTTTGGAAAAGTTCATAGGTGAGTATCTCTACCCCCTCCTGTCTGACTCCTTTCTTTTATATATTTCGTTTATAGATAAAATCTATGAAGCTCGCCAGGAGATTCTATGCCTGTCCTCGACAGCAATTCAACCCGTTATTCCCGAACACTATTTTATGCCCAAAGATAAAGATTTGAATTTAGCGTATCGCTCACAATTGACAGCATTGTTGGGCGGTTATTCGGACAGTTTGAAATCGCCGCCTGGTTTGCTGCCGCCTGGTCTGTCCAATCAATTGACGCCCTATGCGAATAACAATCATTTGTTGCTAAATGCCAATGCATCGGTTAATGGCAGTGGAGGTGGAGGATTGTCCACACCAACTGGCATCTGTGCGCCAACACAGAAATATATGCAGATGCATAACAATTTTCAACAGGCACAGGCACAGGCTCAAGCGCAGCAGCAGCAGCAGCAACAACAACATGTCCAACAGGTTGCACCACGACAATCAGTGGTGGCCAATAATAATTATTTACAAGTACCAGGATCAAAACCACCACTGAATGTTGGTAGCAACACGGTGAATGTATCGCCACGCAATAGCTGTTCACAGAATACGAGCGGGTATCAGAGTTTTAGCAGCAGCACAACATCGTTGGAGCAATCCTATCCGCCATATGCCCAATTACAGGCTACGGTATCTTCGACATCATCTTCTTCGAGTTGTGCCAATCGAGCACATTATTCACCAGATTCCACTTATAGCAGTGAAGGAGGAGGCGGTGGCTTGGGCATGGGAGCCAGCGCGCGTCTCGGAAGACGTCTCAGCGATGGTGTCCTCTTGGGTCTAAGCAATGCCGCCGGAGGTGTTGCTGGCTCGATGGGTGCTGTCGGTGGAGGTGGTGGTGCCCATTTATTGCCGGGCAGTGCCGAAAGCTATCGTAGTCTGCACTACGATTTGGCCGGAAATGGTGTTGGTGGCGGTGGTGCTGCTGGTGGTGGTAAGCAACACCAGCAGTTAACTCATCGTGCTTTTGATTTCGATATGAAGCGGGCGTTCGGTTTCAAGGCCATGGAACGTACGCCCGTGGCTGGTGAATTGCGTACTCCCACCCCGGCATGGCTGGGTATGGGTCTAAGCCGCACCTCGCCGGCTCCCATTGAGACGGTGGACGACGGTTTGGCTTCCGGTCAGGGCTGGCGTATGCCAGCACCACCCCCACTCGGTTTGGGATCGCCCTATGGAGTGAGTGCGACTACTGGACTATTAGATGCCACGCCCGTCAATCGACGTATGCAATTGTCACAGCACAAGGACATACAGACGCTATTGACAAGTCTGGGCTTGGAGCATTACATAAGTGAGTAGAACAAGACTTGCTATTTAAAGCCATCCACTTTCAACTGCCTTTGCCAATGCAAATATAAGTGAGAGTTAGTTACGGCGTTCAAACCTGATTTTATAAGTATATACCCCTTGCGCTTAGTGCCCTTATATAGTTATCCGAGAGAAAGATTCGTTCGTTTTCGTTTTAACCGAATGACTTTGTAATATATATAACTATTGTGCAAATATATACTATAAAGTCGCTAATAGTAAATTTCAGATTCTTTTATTTATCACACTTGGCCAAATGTAATTTGGGATATAGAAATCCAATTGGTCTGATTGAAAAAGCCTCAAGATCGTCAATAATCAATTTAAAATTCCAAATAATTGCCTTAGCTAACTCCACTTCTATTTAGGTGGACATTAATAGTACTTAAAAAGGACAAGCAGTCCGAGTTTTCAGATTCATTTAACCAAACTGTAGTTAGTACTAAATAGTGTTAATTGTCTCTTATAAATAGAAAAATGAATTCAAAATTTTCTATGAAACTGATGAAAAACAAGTAGTACGATTTTCCAGAGTATTTCCAAGGGAATTTAAACAAAGTGTATTTAGTAGAACTTAATGAGAGTTTGAGCGGGTTGAGCGAGAGTTAAATGTCATAACATTTTAGAACAATTTTTAAAAAATATATTGCCTAGGCTTAGTATTATCTTATTTTATTATCAAAGTATAAGAACATTATTCATTATCAATAGAACATGACTTATTTAGACTCATGATGAAAACAAACCCCTAACATTCTACTTCATTCGACTCTATCGAAATCTTTTTCAACGCACTCCACAATTGTCGATTCTCCTCACATTTTTCTGTTGCCGCCTGATTCTATAGCTCACCCCACAAGATATCGATGAGATTCAGATCAGGAGACTGTATATTAAATCAAAATTTGAAGGGTTTTAACTTTAAAGTCATTGAATGAGAGCAAAACATAATTAGAGATATTTGGCGTCCTAGAAACTAAGGTACTAGTATGTCTTCTCCAAGGGTTTTAACTGTTATATCCTTATCTAAAGAAAAATTGCATTGGAGTAGGATTTTTCATAGAGAAAGAGCTCAGGAAAATAGGATAACAATCTATAAAGATAACTTGGTTAACTTGAATTAAAATTAGTTAAAGAAAGATAATTTAAAATTTTATATGCTTAATTATTATTATATAATCAAGGTTTCTCTTTAAACAAGAGTTCCAAGTCAAAGAAACCTATACTAATATTGAATGGAGAATGGAAAGAATGGAAACTATTGATTGTCTTAACTAACTGCTTACTAGTTTTCTTAAATTCAATATAAATATTTGTCATTAGTATAGATTTTCGTAAACAATTCTTAATTATATTCTCTCTTATTTACTTCCAGAAATTTTCGTTCTTAACGAAATCGATTTGGAAATGTTCACCACTTTGACTGAGGAGAATCTGATGGAGCTAGGTATCACAGCGTTTGGAGCTCGCAAGAAGCTGCTGACGGCCATACACACGCTGCTGGCTAACGAGGCTGCCTGCAGCAGCATGCCCAGCAGCAGCTCCTCGCAGAATTCCTCATCGCCGCGATTCTCAGGCAGTGCTGCACCCGGCGCTGAGCGTCGTCCCTCGAATCAGTGGTGAATCAATCCAGAACGAACCAACTAAATCATCACATTTTTCAACTTACACCTCCTATACCTACACTTTTTTTTTTTTTTTTTTTTGCATGCCCGTTTAATTTAATTTATTTTTGTAATTGTAAGCTTTCGCTATACTATGTTAGGTCGCTTGCCGTATTTAGGGAAACGAGGAAAATGAGAGACTTACTATATAACGACTTTTCTGTACTCTACAAAGAAAAAAAACTAATGTAAAAAAGCTTGTGATTTTTGTCAGAATTTCACAATTATGCTTGACCTTGACTTATACTCGTATTTGTACTAAAACAAAAAATAGAAAGTTGCAAAGAATCGCCAAACAGAATGTGGCCAAAGCAGTTAAAAAATCGGCTTGCTGCCTGACAATAGGTAGTATGTAATTTTTAAGCAACTAATTTATTTCGAAATTATTTATATATTGTAAAACAACCACAAAACAAATATTTTGAATTATTTATGAAATTTAACCACACATAAAGGAGAAACCCCCGCCCAAAAAAATTAGTAAATATCCTACACAAAAACACATACCAATATATCAGTTTATAATTGTTATTGTAAGAAATGAATTTGTGTAAATGAAAAATTGGAGAAACGCCCCAAAAAGAATATATATATATTTTGGCTTGTACTAAGAGTGAAATTCGAAAGGAAAAAAAAAAACATACATATTTAATATGGAATAAATTGATGTACGCATATGAAAAATTTGTATTTTGAAATAGAGAGCTCCTTTTTGGATGTCCGGGAATAAGTAGGTATGTACATATAACTTTATCTTTCAGCTACGAATGCTCGTGTTTTCTATATCCTTTGCAAAAAAGCTGGGAGTTTTTCTGATCTATGAAAAAGCATAGAAGAGATCTCTTTTGGATCTTGGCCAAACATGAAACTGATATTTTCTTTGGAAAGCTAAGTTCGTTACGAAAATTATTGATTATTTTTATCATGCAGTGAGATTTCATATTAAAGAATAATGTATATATGTATAGACTTTTATTTTGAAGCCAAGTACTCTCCATTATATCATTATGATAGAGTCTGATTCAGTCTATAGGGTTCAAGATTGTTTAGAACAAGCTTAATAGCTATCTATTGGAAAGAGTTAATGGGGACTTGGATGGATATAACAGACTTTACACTTTGTTCGTCAAATCTTCAATTAGTGTTCAATCTGTAAATTAAAGTTAACCCTTTAACATACTATTATAAAAAGTGGTCTATATACGATACAAAAAAGGATTCAAAACTGACATCTCTAATTCTCAAAATCAGGACTTGAAATTCCTTTCCAAGTAAAGATGCAAGCTATGTATTCATGAAGCCTTCAAAATCAGAATCGACAAATAGATCAGAGACAGGAACACCGTTCGCGTTCTAAAATCCAATCAAAAGGTATATTGAAACTGCATCTTAAATATAAATTTATTGTTTTTAAATTTAAACATAAATTAAAATAAAAAAAAACGCAAACTAAAATTTAAATTATTTGAAGCGAAGAGAGCTTCAAGTAGATAAAAATAAATAATCTTGTCTTAACAATGATAAAAAAGTTGTCAAATTTCGTGTCAGAAAATGGGATCAAATGGCTTGCATGGCTTTTTGGTATAGGGGAGATGGTATGATATATCCTCCATCCAACCCAACATATGATTGGATATCAGCGATTTTTAAAATTTTTTTTTTTTTTTTTTAACGTTTAATATATATTTGTTGAATCTACTCTTAAATTAGAGCCTAACAACAAGTTTGAGATATTTTTCTTAATCTAGTACTTAAGATAAATCCTGGGGATATTGCAGGCGGCCCGAATCACTTGTTATTGGGTTGGTCTGTCATTTCTTTTAAGACGAGTTCTATTATTAGTTCGCGTAAGGGAATTGGCAAGAACATTTGGGTGTGCATCCAGTTTCGCAGAATACTTTAGTTGTTGACTACCTATTTCAGATTTTACGCTAGGTATATTTAGATCATTTTGAATGTTGTCGTTCCGTATGTACCACGGGGCCCCCGTGATTGATCTTAAAATTTTCGACTGCGCTCTTTGTATAATATCGACATTGCTGGTACTTGCCTTCCCCCATAGTACGGCTCCGTAAGTCCAGATGGGTTTCAGTACGGTGTTGTATAGGAGGACTTTATATTCCAGACGTAGAGGGGACCGAGCATTGATGATCCAATGTAGGCTACTTGCTTTCAGTTTAAGCTGTGACTTTTTTGCTTCGATGTGCTTGCGCCAAGTTAGTCTTCTGTCTAGGTGGATGCCAAGGTAAGTGACATCCTCGGCTTGAGGAACTGGTACGTTGTTTAGGATTAGAGCTGGACAGATTCTTTTGTTAAGCGTAAATGTAACATGTTTGCATTTCTGCTCGTTGACCCGGATACGCCAGGTTGCTAGCCATTCCTCTACCACCTTGAGGTGTTCCTCTAATTTTGCAGAGGCTTGTATTGGGCA
This sequence comes from Drosophila tropicalis, assembly GCF_018151085.1. Lineage (NCBI taxonomy): Eukaryota > Metazoa > Arthropoda > Insecta > Diptera > Drosophilidae > Drosophila > Drosophila tropicalis. Next base: position 182 of record NW_027172687.1, on the reverse strand, counting down.
TTTGGATCTGCTGAGGATTGCCGTGTCATCGGCAAAAGTGGACGTTGTGAGTCCTAAACTCGTTGGTAAGTCTGCAGTGTACAGTAGGTAGAGCAATGGGCCGAGTACACTGCCTTGCGGTACACCAGCTTTGATTTCAAAATCAGCCGAGACGGAGCCATTACATCTTACAGCGAATTGCC